>NC_133666.1:91190927-91317271 GCF_037893015.1 Macrotis lagotis
AGTCATAATCAGGAAAAGAGTCTTTACTTCATTTTTAAAGAAATCCTACAGGAAAATTGCCCAGATATCTTAAAAGCAGAGGGCAAAATAGAAATTAAGAGAATCCACCTATTTCCCCCAGAAAGAGATCCAAATAAAACAACCCTGGGAATATTATAGCCAAGTTCCAGAACTCCCAAGTCAAAGAGAAAATGTTACAAGCAGCCAGAAGGACACAATTCAAATATCATGGAACTTCAGTCAGGATCGTACAGGACTTAGCAACAACCACATTAAGCACTCGTAGGGTTTGGAATATAATACTCCAGAAGGCAAAAGAGTTTGGAATGCAACCAAGAACCAACTAACCAGCAAAATTGAACATCCTCTTCCAGGGGAAAAAATGGACTTTCAATGTACCAGGGGGATTTCAAATGTTCCTGTTGAAATGAACACAGCTGAACAGAAAGTGTGACTTTCCAATAAAGGACTGAGGTGAAGCATAGAGAGCAGAGGAGAAGGGTAAAATATGAGGGACTTAATGATGATGAACTGCATGTATTCCTGCATAGAAAAATGATACCAATGATACTCAAGTGAAACTTCTCATTTAAAAGGAAAAGGGTAGAAGGAGATTTTATAGATGAAGCACAGGAGAGATCTGAATCTGAAGATATATTATATTGTAAAAATGGAGTTTATGGATAAAAGGGAAATGCACTAGGAGTAAGAGAACGAAGAGGTAGAATAGGCTAAGATATTTCATATAAAAGATTTTTTTTCCTTTTACAATGAGTTTTTGCAATGATATGGGAGGGGGGAAGGCAAGGGGGAATGAGGGAGCCTTCACTTTCATCAGAAATGGCTCAGAGAGGCTGTGAAATCATCCAACATTTCTGGAGGGCAATTTGGAACTATGTCCACTATGTCCAAAGGACAACAAAAATGTGCATACCCTTTGAGCCAGAAATACCACTATAGGGTCTATACCCTGAAGAGATGATGGAAAAGGCTAAAAGCATAACTTGTACAAAAATATACATAGTAGCCATGTTTGTGGTGGCAAAGACTTAGAAATCAAGTAAATATCCTTCATTTGGAGAATGGCTTAGCAAACTGTGGTATTTGTATGTCGTGGAATACTACTATTCTATTGTAAACCAGAAAGAATGGGAATTCAGGGAAGCCTGGGGCGATTTGCATGAACTGATGCTGAGTGAGATGAGCAAAACCAGAAAAACACTGTACATCCTAACAGCAACATGGGGGAGATGATCAACCTTGATGTACTCCCTCATTCCATCATCAGTGCAACATTCAGGGACAATTTGGGACTGCCTATAATGGAGAATACCATCTGTATCCAGAGAAAGAATTGTCAAGTTTGAACAGAGACAAAGACTGTTTACTTTAATTTAGGGGAAAAAAAAAACTGATATCTTATTGTCTGATCTTGCTATCTCTTATACTTTGTTTCTTCCTTAAGGATATGATTTCTCTCTCATCACATTCAATTTGGATCAATGTATACCATGGAAACAATGTAAAGACTGGCAAATTTCCTTTGGTGTGGGGTGGAAGAAGGGACGTAAGATTAGGGGAAACATTGTAAAACTCAAAAAAAAATCTTAAAATAAAGAAATGGCTCAGAGATGAAACAGCATACACACTCAATAGGGTACAGACATCTAGAGTGAAAAGGAGAGAAAGGGGAAAGGAGGAAGGGAGGATGTGAGTGATAGAGGAGACAGTAGATCATAGGAGAGAACAGTAAGATATAACACATTTTCTTCTTCACATCTTGTAAGGGGCTGGGATTGGGTTGCCTGTCCAGGACCATGGAGCCAGGTAGTTGCCTGGTCTCAGAGGTGGTAGGTGGGCTCGGGGCATCTTGGCCCCAGGGCCGGTGATCAGTCCTCTGCCCTACTCAGCCACCCTACAGCCCATTTTAGAAGAGGGATAGAGTCAAAGGAGAGAGAAAATATAATATATAGCAGTGGGGAGGAATGGATGGAGAGATTTACAATCAACAACAGCAACAGTGCAAAAATATGGAAGTTAATTTTATGATGGGCTTATCATAAAGAGTGTGATTCACCTGAGACAGAGCTGAAGGTATCAGAAGACAGACTGAAACATATTTTTTTTCTCTTTCCTTTACTTTATTTCTCATGAGGGTCTATATTTTTTGGGGGAAGAGGGTATTATGGTTATTCTTAAACAAGAATATTTTAGTAATGTATAAAAAATCACTGGTACAAAAATATTCATAGCTGTTCTGTTTGTGGTGGTGGTAAAGAATTGGAAATTAACGTAAATGTCCTTCATTTGGGGCATGGCTTAACAAACTGTGGTATATGTATGTCATAGAACACTATTGTTCTATTAGAAGCCAAGAGGGATGGGAATTCAGGGAAGCCAAGAAAGATTTGCATGGGCTGATGCTGAGTGAGATGAGCAGAACCAGAGGAACATTGTGTACCCTAGCAGCAACATGGGGGTGATGACCAACCCTGATGGACTTATTCATTCCATTAGTTCAATAATCAGGCACAATACTTTATTTTTCTTCCATAGGGATATGTTTTCTCTCTCATCACATTCAACTTATATCAATGTATACCATGGAAATAATGTAAAGACTAACAGACTGCCTTCTGTGGGGGGTGGGGGGGAGGGAAGCATGATTAGGGGAAAAATTTTTAAAAATTCAAAATAGAATTTTAAAAAATAAATAAATAAAAGGAACAAAACAAAAAATCCACACAAACATGGAGAAAAGCAGAAATAGTAAATGCAAACTTTACAGATCTTTCACAGGTCACAATGTGATATGTGACACTGAGTTGTGGAAACAGATTAGAAATTAATTGGAAACTAAATAATCTAATTCTAAAAATGAATGGCTCAAAAAATAAATCAGAGAATTAAATAATAATTTCATTAAAGAGAGTTACAACAATGAAGTAAATATACTAAAATTTTTGGGATGCAGCCAAAGTAATACTTTAGGGGAAGTGTCTATCTTTAAATATTTACATCAGTAAAACATAGAAAGAGCAGATCAAGGATTTGAGCATGAAAATTTTAAAAGTAGAAAAAGAACAAAGGAAAAATCTGCAAGTAAACATCAGAATGGAAATCCTGAAATCAAAGAAGAGATTAAGAAAAAATTAAAATAAAACTAATAAAAGTAGGTGTTGGTTTTATGAAAATATTAACAAAATATGTATATCTTAGGATAATTTGATTAAGAAAAAAAGAAAACCAAATTGTTAGTCTCAAAAATGAAAGGGTGAATGAATTACCAATGAAGGTGAAATTAAAGCAATGAATGGGAGTTATTGTGTTCTAGATGACAGCAAAGATGGTGAATTCATACTTACCAAAATATAAACTACCCTTGTTAAAGGTAGATGACATAGAAAATCTAAATAACTCTATCTTATAAAAGATATTGAAAAAGGAATAAATGAGTTTCCAAAGAAAAATGCCTAGGACAGGATGGATTTGAAAGTGAATTCTTTCAAACATTTAAAAACATTTCATCACAACTCCTTATAATCTATTTGAAAAAATAAGTTAGGAAAGAGCCAAATCAAATTGTTTTTATGGCACAAATATGACTTTGATATCTAAATAAGCTATGGAAATAGACACAAACTAATACATTCTCAGTAGAAGTATGAAACAGTAAATCCACTTTGAGAAATATTATGAAATTGTGCAAAGAAATAACATACTTTCTAAACTTTTAAAACCGAGACTCCAATACACCTCAAGGAAACCATCAGTAGAAAAAAAAGGCCCCATATACACCAGCATATTTATAACAACACTTTTGGGGACAGTTATGAATTGGAAACAAAGTAGATGTTCATCCATTGTGCAATGGCTAAGCAAGGTGTTTAACATGAATATCATGAGATACTATTACCATAGAGTAAGAAATGAATATATGGGCACTACCCCATCTGGTGCTGCTGTGTAGAATATTGTTAACCTGAATTTGTCAGCTTCTGCCATTAATTGGACTTAATACTCTGGGTCTCTGATTGCACTCCCCCCACCACAACCCAGGCAACTCCAAGGCAAGATCGTGGCACTGGCAGCCCCTGAGCCTGGAGGAACAGGATGCAGGAATTCAAGCCCACCATAAATGGTTTCAGCTCGTAGGGACTTCTCCTGGTTGTGCTCTGATGTGGCAGGATGTTGTTTCAAAACCATCATCACACCTTTGGATGGAGAGAAGATATTATTATAGGCACATAATCAACATTACAATCATTTAAGAGTGTTTTCCATATTGGTTGCTGTCCCCAGAAATGAAGGTTATCTTGGTTTGTGTAAAGGAAATGGAACAATGATGATTAGATTCTTTCCATATAGGGGCAATTAGGTGGCTCAGTGGATAGAGCACCAGCCCAGGAGGATTTGAGTTGAAATGTGGCCTTGGATACTTAATACTTACGTAGCTCTGTGACCTTGGGCAAAACACTTACCCCCATTGGCTTGAAAAAAAATAATAATCTATGCATATGGTGCAATTCAGTTACTGTCCATTGACCATAAGAAAAGTGAATTACCACAAAACATGAAATTTTAGGCACTGACAACAGATAACGACTGGCTCCCTAGCAGATATGTAAGCACTTACCTATACTTACACACTTGAAATGGTTAGAATTCACCTGGAAAGGAAAGGAGAATTTATGTACACAACAATTCTTCGTACATTCAAAACAAATGAGTCAAAGGAAGGCTATTTTGTGAAATTTATGGAGGATTGATGGCTACAATTGTAGGAATAGCCCCCTATACAAGAGTTTCTTTTTATCATTTTTCATTATCTTAAAGAGTTTTGGACCATCTCAGACTTCTACATTGCTTAGAAGACCTTATCTCATGGTTGTGAAAATGCTTAAAACCTTGCTTTGTGTTAGTGATGCTGGAGCAACAGTATAGACAATATCTTAACCACTTGATAGAACTCTTCTTCAGATGCATTTAGGGACTGTTCTCCCATATTTTTAAAACTGCTTCAAAATATTGAAGGCAATTAATATGAGTATAGATAGCAAGGGATTCACAGAGGCCTCTATCGTGGCCTGTTTCTTAATTTCATTCACTGTGGTCCCTCACAAGTTATGGTGTTCACACCCTATGAGTTCATGAAGCAGTTTTAGGCCCACAAATGAAATCCTGGTTTCCTTAAGAAACCACATCACAGCAGACAAACATATATCTGTTTTGGATAGCTAGCTAGCTAGTTAGCTAGCAAGCCAAACAGACAGATAATATTGGCATTTGGGGGAGGGGAGTGTGTGTGGATTAAATGAAGTTAAAAATTACTTCGTTGTTACAAGCCCTGGCATGGGGTTACTTGATTTTTTTAAGCCAGAAATCAGAAGTGCTTCCTCTCATTTTTTTTGATACCATAATTTGTGGTTTTCTGATATGAAACACATCCTTAGGCCAACTTTGGATATTTTATTAAGTGAAAGTTTCATCAATATAATTAAAAGATCTATGAAACTGCTGAGATTTATTGGTGCCCATTACAAGTTTTCTGAAATTTACTCTTAACTTTAGCATGTTCTTATGAGCATTATTTTTTTGGTTTATGTAACTTTATTGATGAAAAATAAATCAATTATTATCAGAGCTATTAGTTGATCACTGATTCATTTACAACTTGCATCATGTATTCAGTGTTATATTAAATAGTGCATTGGAAGATAGATTAACTAATAGATCTAAGCCTCCTAACAAAATTTAAATGAAAAAACAAAAAGTTCAAAACTCTATTTTGGAATACAAGGGGTATTTCACTTCCAATTTCCATTCTCTATAGATCAAGAACAGGTCATTACTTTACTGATGTGCATATAATATATCACGTTTTCTTTTTTTGCTGATTCTATCAATTTAATACCTATTATTCTCCAAGCACATCAGCTAAGAGCATAAATTATATCATGAAACCTCAAAGCTCTGACAATGGAAGGCTTAACCTAGATGGATATTGTAACTGTAATGTTGCTTCCTTTGATAAAACAATTGGGCATCCTTTTCCCTCCCCCTAAGATTAGAGCAGTGAGGAATGGTTTTAGTCTCATAACCAAGTTAGAGGTAAGACATGGACCACATAATTCACATGCTCCATTTTTTAAAAAAAATTTGAATCTTGGGCAATTGTTCTCTTCTAACTACTTTAATTTTTTAAAAATAAGTTATTGTCCCAAACTGGAAGAACTTAAGTCTTCTCAGATGAGCATGTGCATGAATGGAGGGAGGTAAACAACAAATAAAATTTTAAAAAAACATGATGTCTGATAGGGGAGCAGTTAGATAAAAAAATCAAAAAAAGGATCAGTAATTTAAATTTTATTCCAGCTTTAATGCAGGTTATGCTGACTGTAAGGAAGCAGCATCACATGGCATACTTCTGGGTCCACTCCCGACATATCCTGTTGTACAAGCCTCTGTCAGTTTTATAGATGCGTGCGATCTCTGGCACTAAAGGGTCGTCTGGGTTTGGATCACATAGCAGTGAACAGATCGACAAAAGAATGGTAGAAACAGTTAAAGCCGGAGACCATTCTGATCTGAGAATATCGAGACAAATGCTGCCATTACTGTTAATGTTTGGATGGTAAATTTTTGTAGTAAATGCCACCTTGGGTGGTTTGAAGGGGTAATCAGCAGGAAAATGAATTGTCAAAAAGAATACCCCGCCTTGATATGGGCTGTCATTAGGTCCCAAAATCGTGGCTTGCCAGTGAAACATGTCATCCCCAATTGGACCTGCAGAACATTGCGCTGGAGGATCAAGGGCCAAGCCGCTAAGTTCCTTATTGATACGTTTCAGCGCCATGGTGTGTGCTTCTTTCCGCGGGACTCGGCACTCTCTCGGTGGGCAGAAGGGTCCGGCCAAACACTCGGATTATCCCGGGAAGCTGGGATGAGTTGGGGGGCCAGGATCTCTCTTCTCACCCCGACTCCGCCCGACACAAGCACTAATGGAATCTGAGGTTGGGCAGAGAGGGCGGGTTTGAGCTGAGGAGGGAGGAGAGCAAGCTGGAGGCTTAGAGAAGCTTCAAGAACAGAAGGAGGCCATGGGGGGTAAGGGGGGGGGAGGTAGTGAGGTCGGCTGAGGTGGGGTACCCATGGACCTTCTCTTTTCTCCAGCAGTTTTTTAGTAATCATGGAAAGAAAAAAATCCCAGACTTATATGGAGTATACTAAAAAACTATTGGATTTTAAAATAAACTGGATTCATTTTGTTTTCTGATTCAGATTTAACGATTTGTAATCATTGTAGCCAGAATATATTTTGAAATTTTTTTCTTGCTCAGTGGATTAAACTTACTTGTGGGTGTTATAATAAAATTAAAATTTTAAAATAAATCTGATACCATGGACTATTTTGGATTTCAGAGAACAAAATAGGCCATTGGATATTTATTTGTAGAAGTGGGTTACTTTATGACTTCTGTTACACAAGATAGGATCAGGTAGACTTAGCACCCTCATTACTGTCAATGTATGGATCAAATCGTATTTACTGTGTTTGTATATACTGAATCAAAATGCTTCATGAAAGAGACTTCTCTTTTGTAAATTTACGTAATGGAGGTTTTGAATATAATTTCTCATGATTACTTGTTGTTTAAAACCAAGCAAGTTAAAAATGCCAGGATTCATTCTTTGAAGCCATTTATTTTAGTGGAGACATTGGCCATTTTAAGCTAAGGTCTGTAACTAGTCTCAATTGGACTGAAGCTATCCCCCCATCAGTGATTAAACCTAAGAAAGAAAGAAATGAAACAAAGAAAGACCTCTTTTACCTACTTAAAAAACAATATGATCATGAAGACCCTCAGGGTTTCTGGAAAAACAGATAAAAATACTCTTCACTTTTTGTCCTAGATAATTTAGATGTAAAAGAAGAATCAATACAAACAGAAAAGGCAAGGAGGAAATTACGGCTATGGATCTGGGAAAAGGTTATGACAGAACAAATATAAGTGAGAATTACATAAAATAAAATGACTGATTCTGCTTCTCTAAAGTTGAAATATTTTTACATAAAGAGATCAAATGTAATTAAAATAATAAGAGTTACAATAAAGTGAGAAAAAAATTTCTCCATACTAAATTTCTCTAAGGGCTATTGCAAAAGGGAGATAAAGAAGGAAGTGCTTCCATTTCCTAAAATTGAGTCATTCACTAATGGGTCAAAGGAAACATGAAGCTTTCATTGTAAGAAATGCAAACCATCAATAACACTAAAACAAATTGGTCCAAATCCCTCAGAATGAGAGAAGTTCCTATGAAATCCACCCTGATCTTCCAGTTTGTAAATTATAGAGATCCTCAGGTTCAGTAATAGTGCCCTCTTTCTGACCCCATAAAGTCCATGGAAATGCCCCTTTAAACAAGATATGCTATGGAGAAAGGGAAGGGGAAAGTTTTTAGACTTGTCTCCCCTCTTTCTCTAGTCCTAAAATCAACTTAAGGATGAAGGAAGGGAGGATGGAAATACCCACAAGCGGAGAGGAGGGAGGAAGGGTCCCCAAAGGGTGGTCCCTGCCTGCGGGTCTCCTCACCCCCCCACCCCAGTTCCGCAGTCCCCCAAGCTCCAGCTCTTACGACAAAGGCCTAGGAAGGCAGGAAGCCTTGGATATCAGCAACCCTGGAGGTTCACCCCAACACACACTCATACATCCACACAAACTCACAAGTACACAGATGATCAGTACTATATTCACGACACATACAAATACAAAATAATATTAATACCTTCCATCCAACCCCTACACACATTCTCCTGAACACTAAGAAAAATCAATCAGGGAGGGGGTTGGAGATAGTCTCCATGAAAAGATGGGGAGAGATACGGAGAAGATAAGGAGAAGATACGAAGAAAGAGGGGCTAAGGCAGGTGCAGAGGAGGGGCCACTTACCTCCCTCACAGTCCCTTAGCACTTGGAGGATCCGTTGGTCTGGAAACGGGGGGAAACAGCGGCGAAAAAGGTAAAGTGTAGAGGGGGAGTGCCAGGTGAGTGGTGAAAGGCCCCCAGACCTCCAGGTGTTCCCCACTCTGGTGCAACTGGCAGACAAAGACTTACAAGCAATAAAGGTGGGCGGGGCGTGTGGTGACGTCAGTTCGGGGCGGGGCTTGCCTACTCCCAGAGTAAAGACGGGAGAAGAGAGGAGGGGGCTTTGTGACATCAGGATGAGAGCACCGGGTAACCCTTCCCCCCCACTCCAGTCTTTACTCTCAACCCCCATCACCCAGCCTGGCGAGGGGAGGGGCCCAGGCCTGTCCAGGGTACCAGGGTCCTGAGGGCAGCTTTCTAGGGCTGGCGGTAGGGAGTAGCAGCTGATCTCAGCTTGGGGTGTTTGAGGGTGGTTGAGGGTGGGTCCCTTTGTGGAAACTGGGAGAGGGAGGCCCAGGGTGGGGAGGAGGAGCTCTGAGAAAAGTGTGTTTGAATTTCCCAAAAAGAAGAGTACAAAAACTTGCAGCAGCATCTGCGAACCACCAACCAATGATCAGGATTTGGACAGTTCACAGCCCCCACAAAAGAGAAGCAAGAGGCTGGTCAGGGCAAACACAGGGGCCCAGCCTCCTTTTTTCATGCCGGAAGGAGACAATGGGGAACCCAGGAATCAACTGCATGCCTACCCCCTTTGTTTATAAGTGGAGACCCTAGACTAAATTTTACAGAATATAAACCTTACAGAAACTGGAAAAGAGGAAACCACACTCTTCTTTCCAACTCTGTCTCTTGTACAAAGTGACTTCATAAATTTTCTTTCTAAAACTATTTCAGATTTGGGGTTTTATTCTTTCCAAAATCAGGTACTCTGCCACTTGTGAACTGGCAGAGTGGAGTCACAACTGGAATTGGAGGCACAAGACCTACCTTTACTCACTGTGTGACCACAGGAAACCACTTAAATTCTCCAAACCTTAGTTTTCATAGTTGTAAATTAAGGGTGATAATAATACCTATGGTAAATAAATTATTGTCTAATCTAATATCCTCTAAAAGTTTATTAACATTTCTTGATCTCTATAGTTCTGATTAAAAGTTGTTCTATCAGCCTCTACTTGAGGACTATAGATTTCAGGAAGTTTACCTCTGCCCCCCTCTCAGTCCCCCACTGCCACTGCCCAGGGTCTGTTCTTTGAGATAGTTATGAGAAGACAACTCTGTCTCTGAAATACAGACCTTTTCATCTCAAGGGTGGCTCAGATGAAGGGCCATTCTGGGAAGACAGGAAAACTGATCTGATTATTTAGACAAGAGATGAATTCTAATGTTTTTGACATTTTGATAAAGAGGAGGCAATAGTTCTGGGGAAAATTGGATCTTGTCAGTTTTGACACAGAAGCAGATCTTATGAATGGGTTGGATAATCATCAAAGCAATCAATGTCATAAAATGTGTAACCTGATTGCTTGACTACCAAAAGTTTTATGATTCTATGTTCATTTTATATAAATTGTCCCCCAAATTTTCTATTGTTGTTGTTGTTCACAAAGGTGCCACCCCCATGGCTTTTGGTAAGATCCTAGAGAATTAAACTTCATTTATTAAACTAACTTTGTTATTTCATTTTTAGTTTGAGGAAATTAAGGTTATCATTATATAGTTCACACAATACTTTTCAAACCATAACATATTACAGAAATATTTAATATCATTATCTTTATTATTCATATCTGTTACTATTTTTATGGAATTTTCATATTATACTATTAACCCTTAAAGCTGTTCCCACATGATTTTTAAATTGTCCCCTAGGGCTTTATATATTGAAAGTTTTTCATCCATGCAGTTTATAGATATTAAGAGCACTTGGTATGCTATTAAAACACTGTTTTTGAATTTTTAGGGATCAATGTTATGTCTGGAAGATGGGGCAAAATTTTGCTCAATGACAATGTTCTAGGTACAGGACAATTTACTTTTGAAATCTCCAGGATAGCCTGAGGTCTCCATTTATAACATTAATATTTGTCATCTGTTCATTTTTGAAAGGTAGTGAACTTCTGATGCATTATTCCAGCCACCCATTCATGGCTTGCTAAGTATTCATTAGGTACTAATGTTTTACAACCTGCAGTCAAGGTGGCTCGGTTTCTACCATTTCCTTCTCTAACCTGTGCTGATTGCTAAATCTGGGATCCCTAAATACAATCTTCTATAATTTCTGCTGACTCCAACCTGATGTGAGGTTGCCATCAGAAATGCCATTTATTTCTAGAGAGAAATCCACAAACATTGCTGGTTGAATTTATGTAGAATATCACCTTTGGACACCATTCTTGGTCTTTACTATTTTATAGGATTCCCCAGAGACTGGTCACTTTCAGTTATGCTGAACACACCCAGGGCTGAGTATCGATTTACTTTTTTAAACTTCATTTTACTATTCCTAATTGAAGTCTTACAGCTCTTTGCTTCAAAAGTATTTCTGTCAGTTTTAAATTTATCAAACTTGTACTTTGACAACATCCCTTAGTCTTCTCTCTCCTTTTTAATAAGGAATTATAGATCTCTGTATTTCTTTACTGGATAAATTTTTGTTAGGATATATTCCAAGTCTGTTCTTGTCCATTTTTGCAGAAACATGAGAGGGGTTTATTTTTAAACGTTTTTATCTAAGAGGGTGACTACATTAAAGAGGTCATCAATTGGGAGAGGGAATGGAAAGTAGGAAATGATCCCCTTGATTTGGCAGGTAGAGTGTTCTAAAGGATAGATGATCTGGGAGTCAACAGGCATGGCTGTATCTGAGGTGATGTTTGAGCTACTGTGTCTCAGGTCATATCAAATAAGTGCTGTATGGAGTTCCAACTTGAATAGATCTCTAAGCCTGCTGGGGAGACATCTCAGACTTTTTTCACCCAGGTAGACTTTCTGAGGCCAATGGAGGATATCAATCATCCCTTTGGAAAGGCACCGGCCTAAATCTCAGGACCAACTGCCCAATGTTCAACTGCCATTCACATGAAACCATTCTCCAATTCAGACTTCAAAGTTCTTATCTGAATATCAGCTAGCAAAATCACACACATATATTGTCACAAATTGGCCCTTCTCTGCTATGGGTCATACATATTCAAGAGCTTTCATTTTCATGCTAATCTAGTGAGAGCTGTAGAAAGTGTTCTGCACATGGAAATAATTCATTTCATTCAGCATTCCTAGTTAGGATAATCACAGAACTGAAAGTTTTTATTAATCTCCTTTGACTTTCAGAATTTCTAATGTAGTATTGAATGGGGGCTTTTTAAATCTGGTCTTTATCTAGCTTTTTTTTAAGAAAAATTTTATCTATTTTGAGTATTTTTCCCCATTCTTGCTTACCTCCCCCAACCCCCCACAGAAGGCCTTCTGTTAATCTTTACATTGTTTCCATGTTATACATTGATCTCAGTTGAATGTGATGACAGAGAAATCATATCCTTAGGAAAGAAAAATAAAATATGAGATAGAAAATTAAATAATAAGATAACTTTTTTTTCTAATTTGATTGTAAAAGACTTTGGTCTTTGTTCAAAGTCCATAATTCTTTCTCTGGATACAGATGGTATTCTCCATTGCAGCTAGCCCAAAATTGTCCCTGGTTGTTGTACTGATGGAATGAGTGAGTCTATCAAGGTTGATCACCAGTCCCATGTTGCTGATAGGGTGTACAATGATTTTCAGGTTTTGCTCATCTCACTCAGCATCAGTTCATACAAATACCTCTAGGATTCCCTGAATTCCCATGCCTCCTGGTTTCTAATAGTGTTCCATGACATACATATACCACAATATATTCATCCATTCCCCAATTGAAGGACATTCACTTAATTTCCAATTTTTTGCCACCATAAACAGGGCTGCTATAAATATTTTTGTACAAGTGATGTTTTTACCCTTTTTCATCATCTCTTCAGGGTATAGATCCAGTAGTTGCATTTCTGGGTAAAAGGGAATGCACATATTTGTTGCCTTTTGTGCATAATCGCAAATTGCTCTCCAGAAAGTTTGGATGAGTTCAAAGCTCCAGCAACAATGTATTAGTGTCCTACATTTCCCAAATCCCTTCCAACGCTGATCATTGGCCTTTTGATCATATTGGCCAGTTTGAGAGGTGTGAGATAGTATCTCAGAAATGCTTTAATTTGCATTTCTCTAATAAGTAATTATTTGGAGCAATTTTTCATATGACTATGGATTGCTTTGATTTCCTCAGCTGAAAATTGCCTTTGCATGTCCTTTGACCATTTGTCAATTGGGGAATGGCTTGCTTTTGTGAAAATCTGACTCACTTCTCTGTATCTTTTAGAAATGAGGCCTTTATGGGAAATACTAGTTGCAGGGGTAGCTAGGTGGCATAGTGGATAAAGCACCAGCCTTGGAGTCAGGAGTACCTGGGTTCAAATCCAGTCTCAGACACTTAGTAATTACCTAGCTGTGTGGCTTTGGGCAAGCCACTTAACCCCATTTTCCTTGCAAAAAAAGAAATACTAGTTGCAACAATTGTTTATTACAATTTATTACATTTCTTTTGATCTTGGTTACTTAAGTTTTCTCTGTGCAAAAGCTTTTTAATTTAATGTAATCAAAATTATCTAGTTTGTTTTGAATGATGTTCTCCATCTCTTCCTTGGTCATAAACTGTTGCCCTGTCCATAGATCTGACAGGAAAACTACTCCTTGATGTTCTAGTTTGCTTATAGCATTGTTTTTTTATGTCTAAATCCTGTATCCATTTGGATCTTAACTTGGTATAGGGTGTGAGGTGTTGGTCTAATCTAAGTCTCTTCCATGCTAACTTCTAATTTTCTCAACAGTTTTTATAGAAGGGAGAGTTTTTAATCCAGTAGCTGGACTCTTTGGGTTTATCAAACAGCAGATTACTATAATAATTTCCTATAATCATTTCCTACTAATGCACCTAGTCTATTCTACTGATCCATGACTATTTCTTAGTCACTACCAGACAGTTTTGATGACTGATGCCTTATAATATAATTTTAGATCTGGTAAGACTAAACTACCTTCTTTTGTACTTTATTTTTCATTGAATCCCTAGAAATTCTTGACTTTTTTATTTCTCCATATTGATTTACTTACAACTTTTTCTAACTCATTAAAGTAATTTTTTGGAATTTTGATTGGTAGGGTGCTAAACAAGTAGTTTAGTTGTAGTAGAATTGTCATTTTTATAATATTAGCTTGACATATGCATGAACAGTTGTTGTTTGCCAAGTTATTTAAATATGATTTTATTTGCATGAGAAGTAATTTGTAATTGTTTTCAAAAAGGTTTTATGAGTCTGTCTTGGCAGGTAGACTTCCAGGTATTTTATTTTGTCAGAGGTTACTTTGAATGGGATTTCTCTTTCTAGCTCTTTCTGCTGTATCTTGCTAGTCTCATATGTTGAGGATTGATGAGGGTTTATTTTTCATCCTGCTACTTTGTTAAAGTTGCTAATTATTTCTAGTAGTTTTTTAGATGGCTTTTTGGGATTCTCTAGGTATACCATCATGCCATCTGCAAAGAGTGAGAGTTTTGTCTCCTCCTTTCCTATTCTAATTCCTTCAATTTCCTTTTTCTTCTCTTATTCTTGGGGCTAACATTTCTAACATAATAATGAATAGCAGTGGTGATAATGGGCATCCGTGTTTCACCCCTGATCTTATTGGTAATGCCTCAAGCCTATCCCCAGTGCATATAATGCTTGTTGAAAGTTTCAGATAGATACTGCTTATTATTCTAAGGAACAGTCCATTTATTCCTATACTCTCTAGTGTTTTTATTAGGAATGAGTGCTGTATTTTGTCAAAAGCTTTTTCAGCATCTATTGATTTGATCATATGATTTCTGATAGGTATATTATTGATATAGTTTAGTATAGTAACAGTTTTCCTAATATTGAACCAACCTGGGATAAATCCTATTTGATCATAATGTATTATCCTATTGATGACTTGTTGTAATCCTTTTGCTAAGATTTTATTTACTATTTTTGCATCTATATTCATCAAGGAGATAGGTCTATAATTTTCTTTCTCTGTTTTGACTCTTCCTGGTTTAGGTATCAGCACCATGTTTGTTTCATACAAAGAGTTAGGCAGAGTTCTGTCTTCACCTATTTTTCAAAAGAGTTTATATAGAATTGGTACCAATTATTCCTTAAATGTTTGATAGAATCTACTTGTGAATCTATCTGGCCCTGGAGATTTTTTTTTCTTAGGGAGCTCAATAATGGCTCTTTTAGTTGCATGCCCAATTTATTGATCTGCTCTTTCTCAATTTTATTGACGCAAGCATTTAGAGTGTTAATCATTTTTTTCCCTTTGGCTAAAATGAAACAAAAATGTTAGTTTTATAGATGAAGTATAATTCTTTAGAATCTTACCAAAACACATGAATGGATGGCATCCTTACAAATGCCAACAACCAAACTAACTGAATAATCAATATTTATAGAATTTTGACAAAGGATCATAAAATTTTGATTTTCAACCAATCAAGTTACACCTAAAGGTGTCATTGATTACTTTATGATTTTCTTACCCTTCCAAATTGTCTGTTCCATGTCAAAACTGACAAAGATTCAATTAGCCCAGGACTACTGTCTCCTCTTCTGACATGATACTTTAATGTTATTATTAGATATGATACAGACATATAAAACATTGGAGTTTCTTCCTTTCCAAAATGTCATAAGTACAAGAATTTATTCAGGTTCTCATTTAGATAACCTGAGTAGATTCCTGCCTTCTCAGGATGGTCCTTAACTGATTGTTTACATAGCTTCTGCAGTAAATCTTGCAGATGCAATTAGAGGGGTATTAGGCTTTTCACACAGAAAGAGTCTCCCTTGAGATTTATAGCTAGAGACACATACCTTGTGCAGGGGCAGAGGTGAACATTCCAAACTTACAGACTTCATTTAGAGGTTGATAGAACAGCTTTTGATCAGAAATATAGATCAGAAATATTATAATTCTAATTTAAAGAATATCATATTTGACAAGAGACATAAAATTTCCCCGAAGAACTGTTTTTGATGCATTTCATAAGTTTGTGTATGTGGTCACATTATTGTCACTCTCTTGATGAAATTATTGATCTCACTCTCATATAATTTAACTCAAAGAAAGAATGACATACACACTCAATTGAGTTTACAATCTTTCCGTATAGGGAATTAGTATGGAAAGGGGGAAATGAAAGGAAGGAGAAGCTGATAGAAGTGAGGGAAGAAGTAAGAGGGAAATGGAGAAAGAAAAAGAATAAATGAGGGAAGAATAAGGAAGGCTGTGATTAGAAGCAAAACACTGATGAAGGGGAATAGAGTGAAAGGAGAGAGAAAATCACAAATGGGGAAAATAGGAGAGAAATACAGAGACAGAAATCACAACTGTGCATGTGAATTGGAGGAACAGTCCAATAAGAGGGAAGAAGATAATTTGTTATCTTCTTTTAAAAACCAGAATCCCACAATACGTTGTTTACAACAAACACATTTGAAGCAGAAAGATTCATTCAGGTTAAACTAAAAAAGGTTGGAACAGATTATATTATGCTTAGTTGAAGTAAAAAAGAGGTAGTAATCCTGGTATCAGACAAAACACATGCAAAAATAGATCTAATTAAAGGATATTAGGAATGAAATTATAACATTTAAAAGATATTTCATTTTTTCCAATTACAAGTAAAGATAATTTATAGTATTTTATTTTTAACAATTTAAGTTCCACATTTTTCTCCATCTCTCTCCCCTCTCCAAGACAGCAAGTCTGATGTTATACATGTGCAATCATATTAAACTTATTTCCATATAGTAATATTGTGAGAAAAGAATAAGAAATAAAAGGAAAAAATAACATGAGAAAGAAAAAACAAAAAAAAAATTTAAAAAGTTAAAAACATGTTTTGGCATGCATTATGACTCTTTAGTTCTTTCTCTGAATGTGGATGGCATTTACCATCACAAGACTTTTTGAATTGTCTTTGGCCCCTGTATTATTGTGAAGTACTAAGTCTCATAGCTGATCGACATATAGTGTTACTCTGACTTTGTACAATGTTCTCCTGGCTCTGATCACTTCACTCAGTACCATTTTATGCAATTCTTTTCAGGTTTTTCTGAAACCCACCTTCTCATGTGAATACAGAAAAAAAATAGTACTCCATCAGATTCATATACCATAATTTGTAGAGCCATTCCCCAATTGATGGAGATTCCCTCAGTTTCCATTTCTTTACCACAAAATGAAATATTTTTGTACATGGGAGTTATTCCTTTTTCTTGGTCCCATTTAGAAAGAAACCTAGTATTAGCATTGCAGAATCAAAGGGCATGCACAGTTTTAAAGCCTTTTGGGCATAGTTCCAAATTGCTCTGGAAAATGGTTGAATCTATTCACAACTCCACCAACAGTGCATCAGTGTCTCTGTTTCCCCACATGCCATCCAACTTTTATAATTTTCTTTTTTGTCTGATTAATCAATGTGATTCATGTGAGGTGGTACTTCCTAGTTATTTTAATTTTATTTTTTCCAATCCATAGTGATTTAGAGTATTTTGCACATGATTATAGATAGCTATAATTTCTTCCTCTAAAAAATGACTGTTCATATGTTTTTACCATTTGGAGGATGACTATTACTCTGAGAAATTTGATTCAATAATCTATATATTTTTAAAATAGTGCCTTTATCCTAAATACTAGATGAAAAATTGTTTCTTACTTTTAGCTGTCCTTCTAATTTTGTTTGCATTGATTTTGTTTGGGAAAACATTTTTAAATTTAATGTAATCAAAATTATCTATTTTGTATTTTATGATGTTCTCTCTTTTTTTCATCATAAATTCTTGCCCTTTCCATAGAGATGGCAAATAAACTACTCAGTGTTCTCATAACTGACTTATGGTATCAGCCCCTCATGTCTACATCATGTACTGATTTTCACTTTAACTTTGAGTAGAGTGTGAGATGTTGATCTAAGTCTAGATTCTTCCATACTGTTTTCCAGTTTTCTTTGCAGTTTTGTCAAACTGGAACAAGTTGTCATCCCAGATGACAAAGTCTTCCTGTTTATCAAATATTATATTACTATAGTCATTTACTACTGTTTCCTTTTTGCCTAATCTATTCAAGTGATCCAGTACTCTCTCAGTCAGTACAAAACAGTTTTAATGACTGTTGTTTTACCATATAGTTTTATTTCAGATACAGGTAGTTCACCTTTCTTTGCACTTTTTTTCATTAATTCCCTTGATATTCTTGATATTTTTTTTGCTCCAGATGAATTTTGTTAACAATATTCTGTTTAAAATAAGTTTGATTGCAAGACCTCAGACCCTATACCAAGATAAGATCCAAATGGATTCAGGATTTAGATTTCAAAAACAGTATTATAAGTATACTAGAAGATCAAAGAATAGTTTACCTGTCAGATCTATGGAAAGGGAAGCAGTTTATGACCAAGGAAGAGATAGAGAACATCATGAAAAACAAACTAGATGATTTTGATTACATTAAATTAAAAAGCTTTTGCGCAAACAAAACCACTGTAAGCAAGATCAAAAGAAATGTAGTAAATTGGGAAACAATCTTTACAACTAGTATTTCTGACAAAGGACTCATTTCTAAAATTTACAGAGAACTCAGTCAAATTTTTTTAAAAACCAAGCCATTCCCCAATTTACAAATGGTCAAAGGATATGCATAAGCCATCTACAGATGAGGAAGCCAAAGTAATCCATAGTCATATGAAAAATCATTCATAATCAATACTTATTAGAGAAATGCAAATCAAAACATGTTTGAGGTACCATTTCACACCTCTCAGACTGGCCAAAATGACCAGAAAGGACAATGATCAGTGTCAGAAGGGTTGTGAGAAATCTGGTACACTAATACATTTTTGGTGGAGCTGTGAACTCATCCAACCTTTCTGGAGAGCAAATTGGAATTACTCCCAAAGGGCAACAAAAATGTGCATACCATTTGATCTAGCAATACCACTACTGGGTCTATATCCTGAAGAGATGATGAAAAAGGGTAAAAATATCACCTGTACAAAAATATTCATAGCAGTCCTGTTTGTAGTGGCAAAGAATTGGAAATAAAATGAATGTCCTTGAGTTGGGGAATGGCTTAACAAACTGTGGTATATGTATGTCATGGAACACTATTGTTCTATTAGAAACAAGGAGGGATGGGAATTCAGGGAAACCTGGAGGGATTTGAATGAACTGATGTTGAGTGAGAGGGGCAGAACCAGAAAAATATTATACACCCTAACATCAACATGGGGGAGATCATCAACCTTGATGGACTTGCTCATTCCATCAATGCAACAATCAAAAGCAATTTGGGGCTGTCTGCAATGGAGAATGCCATCTGTATCCAGATAAAAAACTGTGGAGTTTGGACAAAGACCAAGTACTATTACTTTTAATTTAGAAGAAAAAAAATGATGTCTTATCTTACTATCTGATCTTGCTATCTCTTATACATTATGTGTCCTCCTTAAGGATATGATTTCTGTCACATCACATTCAATTTGGTTTATACCATGGTGTATAACATGGAGACAATGTAAAGACTTGCAAATTGCTTTCTGTGGGGGGAGAGGGGAGGGAAGTTAGATTAGGGGAAAAATTATAAAACTCAAAATAAATAAAATCTGCAAATGCCCCCAAAAATAAACCATAAAACTCAAAATAAATAAAATCTTCAAATCCAAAAAACAAAAAGTAAACCTACCATGCAATTGTCCTTAATCTTTCTCTTTGCTTGATTTCCCAAAGAAATTTAGCCTTCCTTAATATATAATCACTTTACTTTGTTATTTTAATAGGATAAACTTGTATGTCCTTAACACCTCTGTGTCAAGTGTTTTAAGTGAATTCATTGACTGTTGGCTAGAACTATGCTGTCTTTATCACTGAAAATACTGTTTTAAAAATGAAGGAAAGAGAATACAGAAGCACTAGTTACTACAAGTCTGATGATTGCACTTTTTACCCCCTTTCCCTTCTTTATAACCTCAGAGTTGAAAGGTAGTATAGGATAGTGTGAAGAAATCAAAGTAGGTGTTTTAAGAAAATGCACTGGCTCTCTCACCTCCTATGTATTTTTTTTTGTTGTTTTCCTCATTGATGTGGTTATTGATGCTCACAGTTTCCTAATATTGATCCAGTCCTACATTCCTGGTTTGAATTCAGTTTCATCCCAACATATGATGGTGACATACTGCTACAATCTCCTTGCTAATATTTTATCTTAAACATTGCATAGATATTCATTCCAGAAAATGATCAATGGTTTTCTTTGTTTTTGCTAACTGTGCCACATCTACTGGAAGGTGGACAGGGAGGCCAGGATGAAGCCTACAATTCAGACACTTGAAATCATAGTAATGAAAGATATTACCAATTATTCATTAAAATAGGCTTGGTGCTTGAGACAGCTCCAAGTCTTGTCAAAGTGATGCAGAGAACCATGGGTATGGGGAATATTGAAATCAATTGGAAACAGATTTTGTAAATCTTTTGTTTGCACTTTTAAAAAAGATCTTCATTCTTCCTCTGACACTGTTGAGACACTCTGTCTTGACTTACAGTCTGACCTTGGCCACATTCTCATGGGTGGGGCAAGTTAGGTTACACAGGTGCTGAGGCAATACCTGAGCCCAACCCATAGTTGAATATAAGAGTCCTCTCCCAAAACTCTCCAATGTGGGACTTGAGAAACTCCCAAATTACCATGTCTTCCATAGGCCCTGAGGGGGAGTTGAAGGAGATTCTGGGAGGGGCTTGGGCACTCTCTCTTTTCCTGACTTCTGCTTAACCTGGCAACCAGTCAGTCAAAATTAATTAGAAATCTCCATGGTTTTTCTTTAATCTCTTCTGAACTTCTTTATTACTTTCTTTTGTGTTGCAACTTCTTTTAATAAATCTCTATTTTCCCTTTACACATACATTCCTGGGTCAAGAAGGGATTCATCATGGTGGAATACTGAATTCCTGGCAACAAAATGATTTTCAACACTTTTGCAAAGACAAACTGATATTCTCCCTGTTAATTATTTAGTATGAAAATGAAGCAAAAACTTCTTTGAAGTATTTTCCAAGTTTTAAACAATCATAAAACTAAGGACAATTATTTCAACTCAATGGGGAAAAATCTCTATTATGTTGCCAGCAATGTGAAACATTGGAAGAGAAGGGACAGAGCAGTCTGAAGGGATAATTTTTAAGTAGATAATTTTGTGTGGCTCATGAATGATATTAGAGATATTCAAATGGTCTTTGACAGAAAGAGAATTTCCTCACTCTTGTGCTAGAGACAGATGGTAAACTTAGAATGCAGAAAGTGACTTCCATTTTGGCTATAGCTAATGGGAGAATGTGTTTTGCAGATAGATTTGATCATGTATTGAGGGATTTCTCTTTCTAGGGTTTTAAAAATTTGCTGAACTGGGGAATAAGGTAATGTGATGGAGGTCAGGTTAATTTATAGAATACTTATTACTTGAAGGACAGCTAAGAGATTTGAACCTGAGTTCAAATCCCATGTAAGACATCTGACACTAGTTGTATGACCCTTGGCAAGGCACTTCACTATGACTACCTCACATATCTCCAGTTATCCTGGTCCATATCTTGCCACTGGACCCAGAAGACTCTGGAGAAGAAAATGAGACTAGTGACTTTGCACAGCACCCACCTTATCCAATTCATGTGCAAGTCATGGTATTACCTCCCTGATGACATGGTCTTCTTCAATAATGAAGGACAAGGGTTGGAGTCAAGATGGCAGCATGGAGGCAGGAATTCCAAGAAGCTCTCTTCCAGAATACCCCAATTACCATAAAATTATGACTCTCATCAAATGCTAGAGTAGCAGAACCCACAGAAAGACTAAGTAAAGCAATTTTTCAGCTCAAGGCAACTTGGAAGATAAGTAGAAAAACTGTAGTACAAGAGTGAGCATAGAGCCCAGGTTAGAGCAGGCCTCAGGCAGCCCACCTTGGAAACCTGCAGAGCCACCCAGCAGCTGTTTCCAGAAGTTCCAGCCCATAGATGGTGCGGGAATTGGGAGAGACTGCTGATGTCTCTCTACTATCCCTGAGGTGGGATTCTGCTGCTTTACTCATACTCAGATCCAGGTCACATTATGGGCTGCCATATAGTGGAGCAGAGATCTTCCTCACAGTTCCAGGGTAGAGCAAAGTTCTTGTGATCATATGCAGATGAGAGCACAGGCCAGGAGAACATTCAGAGCCTCTTGTACAAACTTGAAGGAATGAAGGTCCCTGCCAAGAGTGCCCCCAAAACCTCCCAAAGTTTCGGAAGTATGTTAAAATTAGGTCATATGCTAGAAATGAGCAAACAACAGGAGAAAAACAATATGACCATAGAAAATTACTTAGGACCCATGGAAGAACAAAATGTACATTCTGAAGATGACAAAGTCCAAGCTTCTGTATCCAAGAAAAATAAGAATTTTTTCAGACTATGGAACAGCTCAAAAAAAGACTTTAAAAAGCAAGTAAGGGAGGCAGAGGTAAACCTGGGAAGAGAAATGATAGTGATACAGGAAAATCATGGAAACAAAGTCAGTAGCGTGTTGAAGGAGGTTCAAAAAATGTACTGAAGAAAATAATATGCTAAGTATGCTAAAACAAGTTTAGGTCAAATGGAAAAAGCAGTCCAAAAGGTTAAGGCAAAGAATGCCTTAAAAAGCAGAACTGGCCACATGCAAAAGGAGATAGAAAATCTCTCAGAAGAAAATAACTACTTCAAATGTAGAATGGAAGAGAAACTGATGACTTTGTAAGAAAATAAGAAACAATAGAACAAAATAAAAAGAATACAAAAACTAGATTAAAATGTGAAATATCTCATTGGAAAAATACTGGTATGGTCTAGAAGAGAGAATTTTAAAATTATTGGGCTACTTGAAAGTCATCACCAGGAAAAGAGCTGGGATTTCATTTTTCAAAATATAATCCAGCAAAATTGCCCTAATATCCTAGAAGAGGAGGGTAAAGTAGAAACTGATGAAATTCACCCATCAGTTCCTGAATGAGATACCTTTTTAAAATCTCCCGGGAACATTATAGCAAATTCTAGAATTCCCAAGTCAAAGAAAAATGTTACAAGTAGCCAAAAAGAAACAATTCAACTACTGTGGCACTACAGTCAGGATTACACAGGATGTAGCAGCATCTACATTGAGAACTCCTGGATCCTGGAATATGATAGTCCAGAGGGGAAAAAATCTTGCACTACAACCAAGAATCAACTACCCAACAAAGCTGAACATCTTCATTTATTCATTATTTCAATGAAATAGAGAATTTTCAAACTTTTCTTTTGAAATGACCAGACATGAATAGAAATTTTGATCAACAAGTATAGGATTCAGGTGAAGCAGAAAGAGGGTTGATGGAAAGGGCTAATTATGAGTAATTTAATGATGTTGAACTGCATGTATTCCTGCCTGGGAAGAATATACTGATAACTTTTATGAACTGTCTCATTTATAATAGCATATATAGATAAGGCACAGGAGGGAGCTGAATATAAATGCATAATATGTTATAAAGATTTAGTCAATGGTGAAAAAGGAATACATTGGGAGAAATAGAAAAGACAGATAGAATAGGCTAATATATTTTGGCTAAAATAGTCAAGAAAAAGCTTTTATAAGGAAGAGGAATGGGGGGATGGTGAGGGGGAGAATGAGTGTGCTTTCATTTTCATCATAAATGGCTCAGAGTAGAAGTAACAAACACTCAATAGGGTAAAGAAATCTATTTTACCCTGAAGGAAAAAGAAGAGGCAAAGGATGGGAGAAAGGAAACTGGTGAAGGGGAGAGGACATGTACGTGATAGAAGAGAGGGAGGATCATGAGAGATGGTAGTCAGCTACAACACACTTCTAAGGAGGGAAAGGGTGATAGGAAAGAGAACAGAAGAAATTGGAGTAGGGAGAAAGAGAATGAAGGGAAATACAGTTAACAATAATAACTGTGAAAAAAATAATTAAACTTCTCTAATGGACTTATGTTAAAGAATGCAAGCCATCCCAGAGACAGAGCATATGCTATCTGAACACAAGACTGAAGTAAACTTTTTTCTCTCACTTTATTTCTCTTGAAGTTTCTCTATCTTTTGGGGGATGTGAGTTTGTGTTTATTTTCACAATGAGATTATTGTAGTAATATGAAAATAAATCATAAAAATATTGAAAAGAAATTTAGTAGGAAGTAGGTATAGATCAATATCTTACCCAGTTTACCAAGACAAATTACAAATTGGCATATGATTTACACATAACAGCTAAAAATAAGTGGAAAATGGAAGGAATTATGTCAGTTCTATTGATAAGGGAAAATTCTATGAAAAAAAAACAGAGAGAGAGTTTTATGGTTGAAAAAATAGACAATTTCGATTATATTCAATTGCAGCACTTTTGCACAAATAAAAAACCCAATACAACTAAAATTAGAAGAGAAGTAGAATATTTCAGGGAAATTTTATAGAATGTTTCTCTCATAATGATTTCATTGTTAAAATATTTAAGGAAATTTCTCAAATTTAAAGGAATAAAAGATATTTGCCTGTTGATAAAAGTCAAAGTATAACTGAAATTTTTTTTAATTTTTCCAATTTTATATGCAAAGGTAGCTTTCAACATTTGTACATTTTCAAATTTATGAGTCCCACTTTTTTTACTACACCTTCTTTCCTCCCCCCTCTACATGGTGTCAAACTCTTTGATCAATAAATTAGATTTCCTGGCCCCCCACAGCCAGGGCCAGAGCCAGAGACCTCCAAGAAGAAATGAAAGAAGAAATACCTTCGGCATGACAAACCTCCCTACATCTAACTGGCCATGATAGCCCTGGTGATCCAGGCTGCCCTGGCTCAGAGGCTCAAACTGGCCCAGATCATTCACCAGGTTCAAGCCCTGTTCCCCTTCTTCAAGGATGATTATGAAGGGTGGAAGGATTCCATTCAGCACAACCTCTCCTCCAACTGATGTTTCCACAAAGTGCCCAAGGACCTGGAAAAGCCACTGGCCAAAGGGTAATTTTTGGCAGTGGACATGAACCAGATCCCTGCTGAGACCCTTCAGTTGCAAAACACAGCCGTGGTCCATCAAGATGAGAGGGGTGGTCAAGGAAAAGCCTTTGCCAAGGAGCAGACCCCATATGTTCTCTATGGCTGTCCTTACTGGGCCTCCTAACCCCAACCTAGCCAGCAGCTCCTTCAGTATTGATTCCTTGTTTGAGGATATTACAGAAAGGCCCCAGACCCCATGGCCAATATCTTCCTCTTCCTCTTCTTCCACTTCAGAGCCAGTGTTCTGGCCCTTGGGCCCCCTCTCCAAGTCAAAAGAGGGGTCTTTGTGGGGTCACAGAGCACCAATTTCTCGCCTGTCCTCTTCCTCCTTTCCCTCAGAGGGGGGCACTGGCCCCTCTGGCCCATTCTTTTTTCTGCAGGGTACCTCAAGTAGGGCTATTGGGATTTACAGGGGGTCTCAGGTCCCTCCTTCTCTGTCATATGAGCAAAGCTTCTGGCCTCTCCTTCCCCTTCCTGTAATTGAGGGTACTTCAAATCAATTATAGCTATCAAGAGTTTCCAGGGTCCCCCTTTGAAGACAGCTGCCCACATCATACTCCCCAATGGACACCCTAGTGGTGATGTCCCTGGCACAACTCCCACCTACACCTTGCCCTCATTATCTACCTTCTCCAAGCCCTTCCTGCTGGGGGCTAGCACCTAATGCCATGGTCCCACTGACTCCCTAGGGGACTTGGATGCTCTCTTTCAGGTGGTGCCACCTAACAAGAACATCTATGTTGTGTTGGTCACTCACCCCTTGGACTTGGTCTCTCCTAACCCCAGGGGTTCTACTCCAGGTACATTATTCACCTGGTACAATGTGTGAAGGATTTGGACTAGGATCTCTCCCCCATCCATTCCTTGTTTTTCTTCCCTAACCTCCACCCCAACTTGATTCCACATAAGGAAAGTAAAGGAAATAAGGCTTTATTTATTGGGTTCCCAAACATTTTCAGACCCAAGTCCCAGGTCCACAATTACAAACTAGTTGTTCCTCCTTGAGGACTATCACCCTATTACTATTACCATCTTTCTAATCATCATAGGATTTAAAACCAGAAAAATAATTAAACTGAGTCTTTTGAAATTATTATTAGAACCACTTCCCTTGTGGAATGATACTTCCATGGCTTCTAAGAGGGAGAGAAATAGTGACGAAGAGAATCACTTTGTAGTTGGATCCTGGTTGGACCCCTGGGGGACAGTCCATTTGTCACAGAACCTTAGAACTGGGAAGGACCTTTGAGATCACAAGAGTTTAACCCCCTAATTTTGCAGAAAGAAAAAATTTTGCTCCAGAGCCTCAAAGCTTGGTGGGGGGGGGGGGGGGTCAGGGCACACAGGGATAGAGGCAATAAAGGACTGAGACACTTTAAAAAATAAATGTTAGGTTTTGGTTTGGTCCTACAAAATGTCACATTTACACTAACAAATTTTAAAAGTATATTAACAAAATGATTATAAATCAAGTAGAAATAAATCAGTTTTATAGCAAAATTCATTGAGGGGAAAAAACTATTCAAGGTCATCCAATAAGTTAGAGCCCAAAATGAGATCCCCCCCAACCCAATTTTCCTAACAGGACCCAGAATTCTTTCCACTATCCCCACACCCCCAATATTTCTACTAGACCCTTTCTTGTCATGAATTCCCCCTCCATACATCAGGTACTGTCTACTCTCCATTTTATATTATCTCCGGAAGATGCTGGGACACTGTCTATGACCCCTCCCTTAAACCTGGGGAGAGGAAGAACTAGCACCTTTGCTGTGGAGGGCAGGGGTAAAGAAAAGGATGTGTGTTGTTTGCTCCAGAGCCTCAAAGCTTGGCGGGGGGGGGGGGTCAGGGCACACAGGGATAGAAGCAATAAAGGACTGAGACACTTTAAAAAATAAATAAGTTAGGTTTTGGTTTGGTCCTACAAAATGTCACATTTACACTAACAAATTTTAAAAGTATATTAACAAAATGATTATAAATCAAGTAAAAATAAATCAGTTTTACAGCAAAAGTAACCATTAAGTTCTAATATAATAAAAAAAGAAGAGCAAAGCCTACATAAACATAAACATTAAGAGAAAACATCACCAGTGTGGGGGAGCTTCAACATCTGAATCAACAGCAGCTGGGGCGTCCTGGGATATAGCCTCCAGAGTCCCGATCAGGAAAGTCCAATGTAGAGCGTCCTCTGTGAGACTCCAATTAGACTAAGGTCCAGCTAGACCTTTTTGTAGCGTGAGAACAAAGAAGTTTTTTTGCCAATTTTTTATGGAAAAAATGCCAAATTTTCCAGGTTGCCTGAGGAGGGAGCCACCTCTCCCTGAGTGCCAAGAATTATGGTGTTTACATTCAGGAATGGCTAGTTCCTGAAACGATAGGCAATTTTCATCAAGTCTGGTCAGGACTCCTCAAGGAGTTCAGCAGTTCTTTTAAATGCTCAAGCTGTTTTAAATATGTGCATAAGATCTATCCTGCACATCTCCCCTTTCTGTACATCAGGGGTGAATTGGGTGTCAGTAATTCTCTGTACACCAGAGGTAAATTGGGGGTCAGTAATTCTCTGTAGCTAAAGTATAAGGCCTTACTATGGAAAATCTTTTATCTTATATATTAACCATATACATATAATGTGGTAAAAGTTGTATTTGCAAATTCATATTTAATATAATTTCATATTAGTCATGTTGTGAAAGAGGAATTAGAAATAAGGGGGAAGACCATGAGAAAGAATTTTTTAATAAAGTGAACATAATATACTTTGCTCTGCCTTCATATTCCTTACTTTGTTCTCCAGCTGTGGATGGTATTTTAATTAATGGGTCTCTCAAGATTGATCTTCATCATTTTATTGCTGAAAGCAGCTGCATCTATTATAGATGTTAACCTCACAATATAGTAATTAATGTACAATGTTTTCATATTTCTATTTACTTCAGTCAGTATCAGCTCATGCAAGGCTTTCCATGCTTTTCTAAAGTTTGGTCATTCATGATTTCTTAGAAAACGATAATACTCTATGACATATATATATATATATGTGTATATATATATATATATATACATATATATATATATATATATAACATAACTTGTTCAGCTATTACCCAATTGATGAGCATCCCCCTCAATTTCCAATTCTTTGCCACTACAAAAAGAGCTATAAATACTTTTGTACCTGTGAGACTTTTCCAAATTTTATGTTCTCTTTGGGATATAGACCTAATATGGGTATTGCTGAATCAAAGGGTATGCACAATTTTATTGCACTTTGGGCATAGTTCCAAAGTGCTCTGCAGCATGGTTGGATCAATTAAAAATTTTCCTATCTTCTCTCCAACATTGATCATTTCCCGTTTTTATCATGTTGATCAATCTGAGAGGTGTGAGGTGGTATCATAGAGATGTTTTATTGCATTTCTATTATCAATAATGATTTGTAACATTTTTTCATATGACTCTAAATAGCTTTAATTTCTTCATCTGAAAACTGCTTGTTCATATCTTTTGACCATTTATCAAATGGGGAATTATATGCAATCTTATAAATTTTATTCACTTCTCTTTATATTTTAGATATGAGTTCTTTATAAGAAACACTACCTGTGAATATTGTTTTCCAAGATTCTGCATTTTTTTAGTCTTGGCTGCATTGATTTTATTTATGTAAAACCTTTTAAACTTAATAGATTCAGCATCATCTATTTTGCAATTTATTATGCTCTCTCTTTCTTTCTTGGTCATAAACTTCTCACTTCTCCATAAATCTAACAGATAGAGTATTTTGTGTTCCCTTAATTGATCTATGGTATCAGTCTTTATGACTAAATGCTTCACCCATTTCCTTCTTTTTTGGTATATAATGTGAGATGTGGTTCTATGCCTACTGTTTTCCATTTTTCCCAACGGTTTTTCTAGAATAGTAAGTTTTTATCCCAGAAACTAATGTCTTTGGGTTTATCAAACAATGGATTATTGTAGTCAATTAGTATTTCTTTTGTATCTATTCTGATCCACTGATCCATTACTCTATTTTTTAGCCAGTACCAGACAGTGTTGATGACTGCAATTTTATAATATAACTTAATATAACTTAATAGCTAGGCCAACTTGCTTTGCATTTTTTTTCACAAATTCTCCTTGATAATCTTGACTGTTTTGTTGAGATGAGTGTTCTTACTATTTTTCTAGTTCAATAAAATAGTTTTGGGACTAATTCATTTGGTATGGTACTGAATATGTAATTTAATTTGGTTCTAATTGGCATTTTTATTATATTAGCTCATCTTAATCATGAGAGTTGACATTTTTCCAATTATATGGTAGTGAAACGTATTTCATAATTGTGCTGGTGCTGATTGGGTAGGCAACCTAAGTATTTTATGTTGTCTATCTTTAATTTAAATGGAATTTCTCTTTCTATTTCTTGATATTGGAATGTATTGGTCATATATAGAAATGATGATGATTTATGTGGGCTCATTTTATATTCTGCTACTTTGCTAAATTTGTTCATTGTTTCAAGTAGTTTAGTCGATTTTTTAGGGCTTTCTATATTATACCATCCTAGTCATCTGTAAGGATAAAAGTTTTGTTTCCTCACTTCCTGAATAGATACTCTTTAAAGGAAAAACTCAAGCTACTAATGTAATAAATAGCAAAATGCACATAAAAAGTACTCTGCGATACTACCCCACATCCATCAGATTGGCTAAGATAAAAAAGATAACAAAATGGCAAATAATTTGTAAAAAAAAAGCAAATCCCTTATGCTTTTTTCTCTTTTTTTCCTTCTCTCCCATCACATGCGACTTCGATCATTGTATACTATGGAAACAATGTAAAGACTAACAGACTGCCTTCTGCGGGGGGAAGGTGGGGGGAGGGAAGCAAGATTAGGGGAAAATTGTAAAATTCAAAAATAAATAAATAAATTTAATAAAAAAAGAAAAAACACAATGAAGAACAAACATTGCTAGTAAGGTCCAATGGTTTCTTCCAGCTATAAATCTATGATCATAGTCACAGTGTGTTAAAGTGTTAAGTTTTTAGTATCATTGGAGTCACTTGTGAGCTTAAATCCAGTACAGTTGCTGGCAAGCTATATTATTCATTAAATTTATTGGACTGGTTCTGGGGATGCCTAAAGATATCCCAGGTCTATGATCTATGAGAGAAAATTATGACTACATGTCATTAAGCTTGAAATAGACATATAATATTAGAGGGAATCTAGAATTAAGGGTAATGAGGCAGAGGGAAGAATTTATAGGAAACAGAAATATCACTTTTAGAAAAGATTATGTTGACCAAATCAGCTAGTTCTTTTTGAGCTCTGTTCTTTGAAGTCAAGATGGCTTGAGTTCAAATCCTACTTGACATTCAGAATAAATAATTGACTCTAGGTCATTTACTTTTATTGTCTAATCTTCTTTTGTCTGTTAAAGTATACTAGAATTTGGGGCAGCTAGGTGGCGTAGTGGCCTTGGAGTCAGGAGTACCTGGATTCAAATCTGTTCTCAGACACTTAATAATTACCTAGCTGTGTGGCCTTGGGCAAGCCACTTAACCCCATTTGCCTTGCAAAAAAAAAAATAAAGTATACTAGAATTAGACTCAGTGGCCTTTAGGTCATAAACAGAGGGTTAATTCCAGCTCTAGACTGTGGTCATAGAGATGAATGAGCAAAAAGAAAAGACTGTTTATTATTAAGAACATCACATGATATTGATCATTGGAGTAACTGAAGAGTCAATTATGAAGGAAAATGGGGTAGAAATGAGAAAGTACAGGTGAAGGAGAGATGAAGGAAAAGAAACCTGTATGGTAAACTAGGTAAGTTTTCTATTATATGGAGATTTTATTTGGAATTGACTCCTTGAGTTTAAATCCTACCCTAGTTTCTGACAAAGTTTTGTTATTTTGAAGAAGTCACTTAACTATTATTAGTTTTATGATTCTCTAGATCTCATAGAGTGAAAAGCATGTTTCCTTTAGATAAATCTTTTGGTAGAGAGAGAGAGAGAGTTAAGGGAAATCAGTCACTGAGGAAGAGAAAGAGACATAGCCAAATGTTCACAGGAAATGGAAGTATGGGGATTAAGGGGAATATGTAGAAGAAAAATAGTCAGGTCTCATCATGGACTCTTTTTAGAAGTCATAATGACCTGAGTTCAAATACTAGTTCACGTCCAGGAAAAAGATTAGACTCTTGGTAATTCAGTTAGGAAGTCAAAATCTCTTTCTGCTGTTTTAAAATAATGGAGTCAGACCCAGTGGAACCTAGAGTTCCTTCCAGCTCTAAAGCTATGATCATAGGCACATATTTATATATGGGAATTAGAGTAAGGAGATAAAAAATGTTGAGGAACAGATAGAAGGAGGAGAGGGAATGAGGCAAATGTAAGAGGGGAAAAAAGATGCAGATAGAGACAAGAGACAGAGAAAGCAACAGTTAGCATTATGGAGAGAGTGAATAATAGAGGCATGAGACCTCATGAGATGGAGAGAATCAAAGGTAAAGGAACCTTGAGAAGTGAAGTATAGTACCATGAAAAGAGTTCTGACCTTGGGGTCAGAAACCAAACACAAAATGATTAATTAGATGATCCTGGGCAATTCATTTAATCTCTTTCAATCTCAGTGTCCTTCGCTGTAAAGCAATGATATTGACCTTGGTAGCCTCAAATCTCTTTCTAACTCTAAGACCTTTTGGATGAGGTAGAGAGAATGGAGAACTCACTTAAGATCAGAGTAAGAAGAGATTGGAAGATTTGGAGAGAATTGTTCATTGAGCAGGAGATGTAGAGGGAATGGACCACTGAGAATGACCTTTGAGAGCCATTTGTGGGACTGATGCAATGAAGTCTTCACTTTTTATATTCTTGGGAGTCAATATACCCTGAGTTAAAATCTTTTTTCACACATGTAGTTGGGTGACCCTAGGCAAATCAGTTAAATTTAATGAAGGCTTTTTTTCTTCTTGCTAAAATGACAGGCTTCAACTCAATGACTCCTGGAGTTCCTTTTAGCTGTCAGTCTAAATCTTTACAGTTGGGTGACTGTAGAGGATGGAGGGGAGGCAAGGTTATGATCTCACAAAAGAGAGATAGTTAGAAAGGAAAGTAAGAATGTTACATCTGGGAGGTGTCTGGAGACAGCTCATGGTCACTTGACAGAGTCCTCTGGGTTGAGTGAGAAGTACATAAGTTTGTATCTGAACTCAAAGAATAGAAAATGGTTTATGCCAGGTGAGTCACTTCACTTGTCAGAGCCACAGTTTTCACTTCTTCCAACTGTTGGATTTGGACTTGATACTCTTCAATTTTCCTCAAGCTGTATAGTGGTGTGTGAGGACCAGAGGAAAAGAAAGTTTTGGGCATCTAGTATCATGATTTTGTGTGTGTGTGTGTGTGTGTGTGTGTGTGTGTGTGTGTGTGTGTGTGTTGGAAAAGGAACCACAACCATTTTGTCATATCTTGTTGGCCTTAATATGAAGAAATCCCCAAACCCCTAGTGACCTAATATTAGGAAATCCCCAACACCTCTGCAAGGGCACAATCAGTCTTATCTTCTGCTGTAACAAGTACTTCTTGGCTTTGGATAAGAGACCATGCATGTTTGTCCAAAATGTATTCTTTCTCAATTTTAATAGTATTTGATTCATTTCCCTCATCTCCTGACTTTGCTTAGAGAATATATTCTTCTTTCCATCAGCCACTCAGTGAACATTCATTAACCACCTACTACCAATCACATATCATACCAAACACTTGAGATGTAAAGATGGTTGAAGGTAGTCTCTACTATCAAGGAGTTCATATTCTACTGATAGAGAAAATATGACAACAACCTAACAAACTATATATATATATATATATATATATATATATATATATATATATATATATATATGATACTTTTGAGATGGAAAGGTAGTAGAATAAAGGGATTTGGATAAAATCTTTCTGTAGAAGATTGATTTTCAGCTGGCACTTGAAGGAAACCATGGAAGCCTCGATATGATTGAAGACCCTTACACACCTAGGGTCAGACAATGGGCAGACAGAATATGGGGATTCTTGTTCTGGGAACAGGAAGTAGGCTAATGTCACTGGACCACAGAGTGTGTGGATAGAAGAGAGAAGACTGGGAAGGTGGTCAGTTAGCAAGGATTTTGAATGTAAATCAGTTTTTGGATTCTTCCTGGAGATAACTCTAGGTCATTGAGTAGTGGAGTTCCATGATTGAACTTGGTCATTTGGACAGCAGAATGGAGGATGGAGTGGAATAGGATGAGCATGGAGACAGGAAGGGCAGGAAAAGATTCTTTCAGTAAACCAGGTATAAGATGATGAGGAAGTACCCCACAATGGTGACAGTGTCAGAGGGCAGAAGTGGTATATGACAGTGATGTGAAGATGGTAAAATGAACAAACTTTGCTAACACATAATGAATCCTTTGATTTTCCTTTGACTCTGAATTGTCCTCTTTTTTTCTCTCTTCTTCTCTTGACAAATCCCTATAGAATGCTGCCTACTGGCATTGTATTCCAAATGCCTGAAAGTTTATAAAATGCAAATTTGTTTGTTTAGAAATCTGTACCTGCTGCTTTTCATGGAGAGTAGCTTTCCATAATAGGCTAGTAATAGTAGTTGGCTATACCAGGTGGAGGGTAACTGACAGGTCGCAAACCTGCTGTCAATTGAGGGTATGTCTACCCCAAATACATGAAGATTTCCCGCAGCAGAATATTGTATGCAAAGAATTTGTTCCACTGTCCATGAAGGTGGCTGAAGTAGTCACTGTGGAGAGCTTAGAGCTTCATCAGACATCAAAGACACTAAGGCCCTCCATTGCATCCCAAGTCATCACACATGTCCCGAGTTTTTCCCCTTCACTGGACTTCAATCATTCTGGAAGAATGACTAAGGTTGACTAAGTGTCTAAGTTAACCTCACTTGAATAAAATCCAAAGGCTGAACAAAACAACAACAATCAACAGTTTTGCTTTTGCTTTTGCTTTCTATCTTTGACTTTGGCTAACTGGAGGGCTTTTTGCAAGGGTTTAAGTAAATTATTCAAAAGTCTGATGTTAGAGGGATAATTGGTGTTACTCACTCTGAGCTGGTGGAGTGATAGGACACCTGGGACTATTGGAGCAAACATATGTTGAATTTTTTTTACCTACATTACAGTCTACCATAGTTCTGAATCATCTTCTTACACTCTGGGTAATGAGAATCATTTTATTCAAATTTCTTTGGGCCAAAGGAGACCATAGAAGGGGTAATGCTTGAGCTTTTTATTATAGATTTACAGGAAGGACAGTTCTATGCTAGGGAATTGTCTTATGTATAATCATTGACCAAGCCTGGGACTTTCCATTTTGGTAGGAACCCTTCCTTCCAAATATTTATCTTATGGAAGGTGGAAAGGACTTCTGGCCAAGATGGCGGAGAGAAGACTGGCACAGTTTTAAAATCTCCTGATCTTTCCCCATATATGATATTAAACAAACCTCTTAACAGAAATCTGATCAACAAAACCCAGAAAGAAAAGCCAGGAGAAAGAACATCTACCTCAGGATATGTCTTCCATAGTCATAGGTGAGTCCAGGCACAGAGGACGGATCAGCTTGAATAGGGGGTTGGAGCCCGGGAGCCTGAGGGCCAGAAAACCAGACTCGCTTAATTAGCAGTGGGGCTAGACCACAGGGGGCTTGGATCAACTAAGGAGCAGAAGCATGGGTGTGGCACTGACCATCTGGAGCTTGCCAACAGGGCTGGGGGGAGAGTTCCGGTGCAGGAGAGCTGTGGACATGATCCCTGGGCTCCTCTGGTCAGGAGGAACTCAGAGTCCAGGCCTCCATTTCTGCTGAAGTCTCTTCCCAGAACAAACACAATTACAGACTACTTCTGCCACAGGCACAGGTGTGTGAGCAGAAGAACCAACTCAGCTGACAATAGGGAGAAGGATGACCTCAGCCCAGGGTAAAGCCCACCATTGATTGAAGACAAAAGTATTTAATTGCTTCAATCACTCCCTCCAGACCAAGGGAGAAGGCCTCAATCAAGGTCACAGACACTCCAGAGAAAGCAACCACCATCCCCTACTGACCAGCTGGAGAAATTACACTCACTGAGCAAATCAATAGCACCCCTTACTGACCAGCTGGAGATATTGCACTCAGTGAGTAAAGCCTCTAGGGATTCCAACACCAAACTTCTGTGAACCAGACCTAGAACCTCGGAGGAGAATATGATCTGGTCTCCACCACAGAAAGACTTCCTTGAAGAAATAAGGAAGGAATTTAAAAATTAAATAGAAAATGTGAGAAAAGAAACCCAGGAGAAGATTAACACCTTGCAACAAGAAAACAAATCATTGGAAAATAGAACTGGACAAATACAAAATGAGAATAATTCTCTCAGATTCTCAATTGGGCAAATATGAAAAGAAAATAATTCTCTCAAAACCTCAATTGGTCAAATGGAAAGCTCTTTCAAAAATAGACTTGACCAATTGGAAAAGGAGTTGCAAAACATAAATGAAGAAAACTCCTTTCTAAAGAAAAAGAATGGAGTCTGTGTGAACTAATGACTTCATGAGACAGTAAGAGCATGTTAAACAAAACCAAAAAATAGAAAAAATGGAAGAAAATGTAAAATACCTCATCAGGGAAGGTAGAAAGCAAGATTGGGATGTCAGAACCTTGTACCTTCATAGAAGAGATACTGAATTTGTCTGGTCAGCAGGAGAGACAGAATCAAGATTTCAGATGAAATCTCCAGCTCCTTGATTTTAATAAAAATCATTCATTCTCCCTTGAAATTAATAGAAGAAGGCATTTGGTTGGGCTGCAAATGTGTATGAATGGAGATGACCAGGGATTGTGCGAATGAATGTATAAGTCCATAATGAGGCCAAAACACAGTGAAGCCCTGAATGAGACCTATGGATAGATCTCCTCTTAGGGAGAGTCCCTGACAATCACATCTTCCTGACCTAACCTAAAGATCATGCATTAAATGGAGAATCTTACTGTCTGAAAAGTCTTCAGTAGTGCAGCCCCTGTGGAGTGAAGTGCCTGTTCAGCCTATGTGGAGACTGGATCAAATGAAGAACCATCAAAGTCACCATGATCCTAGGTCATCTTTTGACTCAGTATTGTCCTTTCTTTAGTCCTCTTATGCCCTTGAAAAGGGATTGTAGGAACTTAGAAAAAGATGTTGTGTTCTGAGACTTTAGGAGGGAAATAACAGTGTTTTGATTGTGTTTGATTGTTCTATATAATACTGAATATATGTTGACAGCATTGTCTGTATTTTGTGTCCTTGTAAATAAAGCTGATTTTTTTCCTGTGATCTGATCAGCCAAATGAAAAAAAGGTGAAAAGAGGGAGAGCTTTCCACTGAAAATTTTCACAATTTCAAAAAATATAATTTTATCTCTGTATTCATAATTCAGACCAAGTTAGGAATATCAGACAGAAAGCTCATGTGTGTCTGTATGTGTGTGTGTGTATGTTTCTGTGTATATTCATGTGTGTGTGTGTGTGTGTGTGTGTGTGTGTGTAAGAAAGGGAGAATGAACAAAAGAGAGACTGAAATAGAATTATTTGTGCAAATTAAATAGAGAACAAATTCATGAGGAACATAGACTGTTTAATGTGTATTTCCAAATTTTAAGGAACCTTAGTTTGAATATTATTATATATGCTAAAATTTTTATTGACTTCCTTGGGATACAGCTCTGTAAAACTGCCAAAAATGGAGTCTTTGTGGAAATTACATACAAAAATCACTCTAACCTCTATTCTCTTATTTCTCTCCTTTCACTATAGCAAAGGTGACTTCACTGAACAGAAGATTTTTCAGTTCTTGATGTAAATGGAACTACTTCATAAGTTTTGTCTTCAGTGATTCCAAAATTAGTGGAAAAATAAGGCAGTGAGTATTCTGAGACAAGATTGTGAAGAAGATTGAGAAAGTAGCAGTAAAGGGAGGAAGGGGAAGTAGTAGATCAGGTTTGGAGAGAGGAGGCATTCTATGATTTGAAGGTGATTCAGCATCTCATGACTATCCAGGACAGTGTCCTATCCTCTAGGAGTCCTTGCTGTATCACCTCACACATTTCCCACAGCCCTCATTACTAGGGCCTCCTTCTCTCTGGATCAATCTAATTCAGAAAAGAGAGGGATTTGGGACTTTCAAATCATGAGATGCTGAATTCAACTTCTGATTTAAAACATGCTTACTAGTTATGTGGTTAAGTCTTTGAAGGTTGATTATCATTGAAATTGTCTAAACTTCTTTCTTCTTTTTAAATTGGTGGAGTCGTACTCAGTAGCCGTCACAGCTCATTGTAGCTCTAAATATCTGATACTATCAATGACAGAGAGAAAATACAAAAAAAAAGACCCTAATTATTTTGGGATCAGTAGGACAATAGGGCAAGAAGTTTCTCAGCACCACAGAGAGATAAGGGAAAGATTTGTATGGACAATGAGCTTTCTTAGGGGACTATTCTTGGAAAGCAAGATGAGCTGAGTTCAAATCCTAATTCATAGGAGAGCTGGATGGCACAGTGGATGGAGTCCTGGAGTCAGGAGGACCTGAGTTCAAATGTGACCTCAGACATTTAACAACTATCTAGCTGTGTGATCCTGACCAAGTTACTCAACTCCATTGCCTTGCAGAAAACAAAAAGAAAAACAAATCTTAGTTCATATTCTCAATAAATCTTTAATCATGAGCAATTTGAGTATTTTCATCTCTACTTCCTAAATTTTAGAATCAAGTTGGACTCAATGGTCCCTAAGATTCCTCCTTGTTCTAAATCTATGAATATATGATTGATAGAGAAAAAGAGAATCTTTTTTATTGGGTGGGAAAAAGAAGGAAAAATTGATTAGGAAAGAGGGAGAGAGAGAGAGAGAGAGAGAGAGAGAGAGAGAGAGAGAGAGAATTAGAATGAAGAAAGAGGTAAATTGATAGACCCAGAGAACCAAACACAGAAACAAGAGAAGTATAGAGAAAGAGATAAAAGTGTGTGGAAATTGTGGAAATAGACAGAGATCATAGGAGGATAGTGAGATATTAATTAAGGGGATGAAAAGATGTAAAGGGATAAGATCTCTGGAAAATGTGTGGCAAACCAAATATGTGTCCTAGTGGATAGAGTATTATACTTGGAGTTGACTGTTGACTTTCAGTTCCATATCAGGTACTGAGATTCTGTTTTATTCTGGAGAAGTCCCTTAACCATTGTCAGTCTCAGTTTCGATTTTATTCAATTTATTGAAATGGACTTGATGGTATCTAAGGACCCTTCAGCTCTATGATCCTCTGGTTTCTAGAGAGTGAATATTTGTCCACTTGAGATTAATCTTGGAATAGAGAGAGAGTTTCGGGGAATCAGTCATTGAGCACAAGGAGACAAAGGCAAGTGCCTATAGCAAGTAAACATGTAGGGATTTAGGGGAATGTGAATAGTGAAACAGGTATAGCTTTGAATGAACTCTTCTTGGAAGTCTAGATGATTTGAGTCCAAATCCTTCTTAACATTCTTAAAAGAGTATGACCCTGGTAAATTTTGTTAATGTCTGCTTCTGTCCTTTTTATATCATAATTGAGTGAGAATTAATGGTCCCTGGAATTATTTCCAGTTCCAATTCTATGATTATATGAATTATTGTGGTAAAAGAAAAAAATATATTTAGGCATGGGCATTAATGATGATGCCTGCCTTTTGTTTTTGAAGAAAATCATGACATCAGGGAGGTGATACCATGACAAGCACATGAATTGGACTGAATTCAAAATTGAGGAAGTGATAGAAGAAAGGGAAAGAGAAGCAAAGTAAGAAAGAGAGAAAGAAATAGAGACTGAGACAAGGGCCAGAAATACATAGATAAAGATAGAGAGTGGTAGTGACATATTAAGAGATACCCAGAAATAGATCCATAGAGAGAAGGAGACAGAAAGCAAGATAAAGATAAGTACAGTTTAGTAAGTGACGTAAGAGAACATTATGAGAAAAAATGAAAAATAAAGATCACAGATTACAGGTGAAGTAGAGATGCACATGGAAGAGACACCTGTCATGTGTAGAACAGACTCTGTACTTAGAATTGACTCTTTCAGTTTAAATACAACCACCTCCCCTGACAATTTCTGCTTCTTTGGAGAAGTAAGCTAATAAAAATCTGCCTCAGTTTCCTGTTTAATAAAATCTTGAGGCTAGAATTGATAGTATGTAACAATGTTGAAGTTCAATAAGCTTATGGGCAGCAGAGATAGTAAAGAAAATACTTGTGGACTTAGGGGAGAAAAGAAAGTCATAATTAGAGGGTATAGAGTATCAGGTAGGTGAGAGATCCAGAACAGGCAACTGGAAAGTAGGATTGGTTAGAATATACATTTCACACTGATACATCCATTAGTAGTCTGATTTGGAGGAACTGAGTTTCAGTCTTACTTCCCATTCTTCATAATGTTTAAAACTCAACATTTCATTTAGACTTGAATGAATGTGGACATAATGGTCCATAGGTTTTCCTCTAACTATAAATTTATGATTATAGTCATCATAAAGGGAAAAAGGTCTTATTTGTGGATGTGACTTTCCTAAGGAGAAAAAGCTTTTAAGGAGGAGATAGGAGAATATGAGGGAGAAAGGGAGGGAGGAGGAGGAGGAGAAGGAGGAGAGACAGAGAGAGACAGAGAGACAGAAACTTTCAGTGATATTAATATAATAAGAGATATATAGAGGATATATTAAAAGAAATTAATATATTAAGAGAAACCCAGAGTTATATAGAGGCAGAAAAACAAACAAGAGAAGGTGCAGAGACAGACAGAAATAAAGAGAGAACCATGTGACAATGAGCAAGGGAGTAAGAGAAGAGATCCTTATAGAGGACATTGAGGAATAAAGAGAAGATACTACAGGGAAGAGACATTTGACATATATAGAATAAGCCAGATTGTTGTCCTAGTACATCATGTACTATACTCAGAATTGATTCTTTAAGTTTAAATCACACATTGACTACTGTCAAGCTTTGTTACTTTGGAGAAGTCACTTAATCACTGTCAGCCCCAGTTTTCTATTTAGTAAAGTCCTTGGACTGGAATTGCTGATGTCTAATGATGCTTGATGTCAAAGATTTTATGCTGCTATAGAGCAAAAAGAATGACCATTTGGAAATAAACTAAAATAGAGTTTAAGTTAGAGGAAATGAGTTGATAACTATGAGAAAGAGAAAGAAGGAAGAATAAACAGGAAAAACAATTGCATGTAATGGGGTATTATGTAGATGAGAACATCTAGGTCAACTGGATGACTCTTCTTGGAAGCGAGAATGATCCGAGTTCAAATCTTATTTCACATTTTTATTAAATGCTTACCCCTGGTCAATTCAATTACAGTAACAAAGCCTCAGTATTCTATTATATTATAATAGAGTTGGACCAAATGATCTCTGGGGTTCCTTCCAGTTCTAAATCTATGATCATATTGACTATAGAGAGGAAAAGGAAATATCCATTAATATTGGCTGGGATTCAGAAGAAGGACCAAAAGTTGTTGGAAAAATAAAGGAGACATATGCAGAGGAAGGGAGAGGGAGAGAGTGTGAGAGCTGGAGACTGAGATAGTGAGCTATATAAAGATAAAAACAAAATGGCAGAAAGAGAGAAACAAAAGGAGAGAGACAGAGACAGATACAGAGAGAGGGAGAGAGACAGAGACAGAGAGAAACAGAGAGACAGATAGAAACAGAGAGACACACAGACAGACAGACAAAAACAGAGATAGAAAGAGAGAGAGAACCAGATGATAATGAGCAATGGAGTGAGGGAATAAACCAATATGAAAGACAATGAAGAATAGAGATATGAGACCATAGGTTATGGAGAGATACACAGGGAAGAGATACAACTGGCTAGTGTAGGACAAGGTGTGGAAGTGTCATAGTGGTTAGAACATTTTCCTTGGATTTCCCTCATTGAGGTTAAATCCCATCCCAGATGCTGAGAAGCTTGGTTATTCTGGAGAAGTCACTGGTTATCACTGGCAACTGAAATTTTATCCTTAGAAAATTTATGAGCTGGATTTTATTGTCTAAAGTTGCTCCAGTTCTATCATCTCTAGTAAACAGAGAGTGAAAGGTATGTCTATTTGGAATTAAGTTTGAATAGAGGAGCAGCTAGGTGATACAGTAGATAAAGCACCAGCCCTAGAGTCAGGAGGACCTGAGTTCAAATCTAGTCTTTGACACTTGATGCTTTCTTAGCTGTGTGACTTTGGCAAGTCACTTAACCCATTGCCTTGCAAAAATAATATTAAAAGAGATTTTTAAAAAGCTTGAATAGAGTCAGAAGAGATTTAGGGGAGAATTTGTCATTGAGGATGAGAAGGAAACAGAAGAAAGTCCACAAGAAATGGACATGTGGATTTAGAGGAATATGTATAATTAAAGGAAATGTCCTTGTGGATTCTTCTTGGAGGTCTATATGATCTGAGTTACAATCATACTTAGCATTTATAACAAGGGTTTGATGCTGGGCAATTTAATTAGAATGCTAGTCTCTGTCCTCTGTTATATTATAATCCAGTTGGACTCAATGGCCCCTAGAGTCCCTTTCAGCTCTAAATCTATGATCATAGTTATGATACGAAAAATCAAAAAGAACAGTTAATAGTAGGTGGGAATTTGAATAAGAAGAAAAGGCTTTTGAGGAGATAGAGAGAAGGAGATGAGGGAGATAGAGGCACACACAGAGATACAATGAAGCAAAGAGAGAGAGAGAGAAACATAGAATTATAAGCAACAGAGTGAAAAAAGATCCAGTTATCAAGGAAAATAGGGAAGAGAAAAGAGACATGAACTGAAGAGATTTAAAAGGAAGAGGAACCTGCAAGTGTACAGCAAGTCAGCTGGGCATCACAATGGTTACAGCACATTACTTGGAGTTGTCTCATTGAAATTCTACCATAGCTGCCAAAAGTCTCTGGGGAGGTAGCTTTACCACTTAAAGCATCTTGAGGACAGAATGAGGCTTTTAACATCCTGACCTTTGTCTTTCTGAGTTTGCAATTGATATAGGAGGAAGATAGGCTAAGTAATACCATGAGAAATTAGTTCTTATTTCCAGGAACTAAGAAAATTAATATTACTTGAAACAAGTGCAATAGCAACTGACTTAGGCCAGGCACTTTACAATCACAGAGATGAGATAGTAAGTCATCCAGTTCAGTTAACAAATATTTTAAATAGATACATTTTCCCATTTTTATCTTATTTTCAAATATCAAATGTTAAATAAGTTACTCTAGTTATGTACATATCTATATCAATTTAGATATACAAATATTCCCTTTTATGAACACAAAATGGAAGGCAAAAGTTTCATCAACTTTCTGGGACAAAAAGACCTTGAGAAATTGTTGACAATGTATTCTCTTACCTCCTACAATTTACATAGAAAATCTTTAGAATTTTATGGTAAAAGACTAAATCATTAGATGAAACCTCAATTTCTTCATTCTATTTGCTAGCAACCGCACAATTTCAAATTTCTCAAAAGTTTAGTTTGAATCTGTCCTTATATAAAAGCTTTAGATTACCTTGTAAAGAGAATTCAGACATTATAACAGAACATTCACATTCAAAAACTTCATCCAAGATAACATTCAAAGTCCCAGAGTCTCAACAATTAAAATAGGTTGAATATAATTGAAAACAAATTAGTTCACACATGAGAATATTTCACAAAGTTATTTATAACAAAGTTTCTAAATTACACAAAAGCACATATACTTTCAAATGTAATCATTCCAACTAAGACAGGTCAGAAAAATAATAATTTTTAGGTTTTTGCAAGGCAAACGGGGTTAAGTGGCTTGCCCAAGGCCACAAAGCTAGGTAATTATTAAGTGTCTGAGACCAGATTTGAACCCAGGTACTCCTGACTCCAAGGCTGGTGCTTTATCCACTGCGCCACCTAGCCGCCCAGAAAAATAATATTAGAATCAATTATAGTTTCTTTAGGAACCTCATATTTTACATTAAGATTTTAAAATAGTCAATTAGTAATTAATGTTCCTTAATATAGTTGAATGCATTCTTAAGTTACTTTACATGGATCAATCCCAGTTACCCAAATGCAGAGATCTTAGTTTATCAGCACAGGGCTTAATCAAAATGGAATCTGGATTTCCCAATCCCAGAAAGAGTCCATATATTAGCTATTGGATTATCAGTTCCCATATAGAATTGTGATGAATGTAGGGTGTTGATCTTCACAAGGTGGAGAGGGGACCCTAGGGAATCCATTACAAAGGGGAAATGGCCCAGCCAATCTTAAGACTGGGAGAGTTTTCCTAATCCCATTCCAGAGACAGCAAACCCAACATTAGAAGAATCTGGTTCTCCACTTGTCAAGAGTGACCTAGAGATCTTGATCTAATGCAACTGAGTTTGCACAGTTAGGTAATTGAATATTAACTCACCCAACTCTTGTGATAATTGGGGTTCATCAGCATATCATGTGTGGTATGATGTGGGAGGGGTCATATTAGGGACATGTCATGGGATGGGTGAACCTCTTAGATTGTAACTCAAATTCTGAGAACCTGAAAATATGAAAATCAAAGAGAGAGGGGAGTTTCTGAAGACAATAAATTACCTGATGTTTAAATGCTACCTCATGCCTCAGGTTAGGTGAGGTACCCATATTTTTCAAGGGTTGTGAATAAAATCTACAATTTTCTCTCACTCTAGAAAATTTTTCTTTCATTCATTTATAATAATTTGGGGGCTTGTATCCAAGATCCACAAAACCCACTTGAGGACGCCCCATAAGAGTTCAGAGGAAGGAGCACTCAGAGTTTTTTTTTTTTTTAATACATATCCCCATTTCTTTTCTGGTGTTCCCTCGGGTAGATCTCTGAATGGACATGAAACTGTGACATTGACAGAAAACTGTGGAAATGACCCAGAAAGGAAGGAGAACTTTGGTTTTTACCTTTCAAGGCTTAGAAGTCCTCATTGTAGACAATTCCAGAGAAGGGAGATCCTAGATGGGAGGCCAGGGATCAACAAAGGCACCTAAGGGAGGGAAAGAAGAGACCCCTCCCTATCAAATATTCAAGGAGACTCCCTTGGGTAAGAAATTAGCTAGCTCATATGGCAAGGATGCTGTCCAGGTAAAGAGAAGTGTAAGTTAATCAAATACTGCTATTTTGAATGGCCACGAATCCCCATCCAAGGACAGTCTGTAAGTAGGCCAAGGTTTGGGTCTGATGAACAGTGCGTGTGTGAAATTTTAAATATTTTTGTGAATAACAAGGTACCTTTAAACAAAGAGGAGGTCGAATATGCCACATCCTGGATAATTGGGGATGCTAAATTATTCCTAAGTAAGTTAGAAAGAGATAAGAAACATAGGTGGGTTCCTCTGCAATATTGCCTCTGCACTATACCCCACCCCCTGATTCTCTGTCTCCTCCAATTTCTCAGACTGCTCCTAGAGAGGAGGAGGCTAACAGTAGGGCCCAAGAGGAAAGGGAAAATTTGGAGAGAGGAGAAAAAGAAATATTTTCTAAATTAAGGAAGGAGCTGGAGCAATGAAAAAGGGTTATAGAGAATCTCCCTTTCTTAACTGATCAGAAGTTTTTGCCCTTGTTTCCATTACAAGAGGTGCCAATGGAAGGACAGGGAGGGGGAATAGGTTATATGAATGCCCCTTTAAGTAAATCAGAAGTCAGGGAATTCAAAAAGGAAATGAGATCCTTAGTAGGGGATCCAGTGGAACTATCTGACCAACTAGAACAATTCTTAGGGCCCAACCTCTTCACATGGGGGGAATTAATGTCAATATTGAATGTCTTCTTCATAGGGGAAGAGAGGGGAATGATTAGGAAGGCAACCAGGGAGGGGTAAGAGAGGAAGTACCCCCTAGCCCCTGGGGTTCTCCCTGCAGAAGGTAAATATCCTAATGTAGTTCCAGACTGGGATAATAATGAACCAGGAGGTACATACAAGAGTTCAGGGTCCTTATTAACTTGGGAATCAAGGAAGCAGTTCCAGGTCCCGAAATTTGAAAAAAGCCTTTGAAGTATTTCAAGAAAAAGATGATACTCCTTCTACATTTCTTGAGAAGATGAGGGAAAATGTGAGAAAATATTCAGGTCTGGATCTCCAAGATCCTGTGACAGAAGGCATGTTGAGGGACAATTTTGTCACCAATGACTGGCCTGATATTCATACGAATTTGCAAATATTAGAAAGATGGAAAGTGTGGCCATTTGCGAAGCTAATAAGGGAGGTGCAGAGAGTTTATGCCAGGAGAGAGGATGAGAAGCTGAAACAGAAAGCCAGTATGATGTTCAGAATGTCAGGGAGGGAGTGAGAGGGGAATCTGCCCATGTCGTGGGACTGGAAAGAGTATCAGGACATAAGAAAAATATTGGGAATAAAGGAAAGGGAAAGAAAGGGAAATAGAGTAGATGGAATGAGTGTTTTAAATGTGGAAGAGAAGGACACTATAAAAGATGATGCCCTGAGTTGGAGAAGGAGGCACAGATCGTGCCTCTCATGACCTTTGAGGAAGAGGACTAGGAAACTCGGAGGCTATTGTTCCTCAAGCCCAACCAAGGGCCCTGGTAAACCTGAGTGTTGGGGACTCCAGCAAAGAGATTGTTTTACTTGTGGACACAGGAGCTGAGAGAGCATCATTGGCCTCTTAGCTGAAAGGGATGAAACTAGAAGAAGGCACTCTGAGGGTCTCTGGAGTTAAGGGAGGAAACTTTTGTACCAGTTTTTGAGGAAGTAGAGGTAGAATGTGGGGAGAGAAAGGTAAAGGTGAAGTTTCTGCTCATTCCCTGAAGTGGGAATGAAACTAATAGGAAGGGATTTAATAATTAACTTAAAATGAATATAAATATAAATATGTAAATATATCCTTAAGGAAGAAATATAAAGTATAAGAGATAGCAAGAACAGATAATATAATATCAGGGTTTTTTCTAAATTAAAGATAATAGTCATTGGACTTTGTGCAACCTCCACAGTTCTTTCTCTGGATACAGATGGTATTCTCCATTGCACACAGTCTCAAATTGCCCCTGATGGAATGAGTGAGTCAATGAAGTTTGATCATCACCCCATGTTGTTATTAGGGTGTATAATGTTTTTTGCTTCGGCTCATCTTATTCACCATCAATTGATGCAAATCCTTCCATGCTTCCCTGAATTCCCATCCCTCCTGGTTTCTAATGAAACAACAGTGTTCCATAACATATATATGTATACCATATTTTGCTAAACCATTCCCCAATTTAAGGACATTTACTTGATTTCTAATTTTTCGCCACCACAAATAGGGCTGCTATGATTATTTCTGTACAAGTGATGTTTTTACCCTTTTTCATCATCTCTTCAGGGTACAGACCCAGTAGTGATATTGCTGGATCAAAGGGCATGCACATTTCTCTCCAGAAAGGTTGAATGAATTCACAGCTCCACCAAAAATGTGATACTGTCCCACAACCCTTCCAACAATGATCATTACCCTTTCTGGTAATATTGGCCAGTCTGAGAGGTGTGAGCTAGTACCTCAGAGAAGCTTCAATTTACATTTCTCTAATACATGATGTTTTAGAGCGATTTTTCTTATGACTATGGACTGCTTTGATTTCCTCATTTGAAAATTGTCTTTGCATATCCTTTGACCATTTGTCAACTGGGGAATGGCTTTTTTTTTTAAAAAAAAATTGGTTCATTTCTGTGTATATTTTAGAAAAGAGTCCTTTATCAGAAACATTAGTTGTAAAGATTGTTTCCGAAATCACTACATTTCTTTTGATCTTGGCTGCAGTGGTTTTGTCTGTGTAAAAAGCTTTTTAATTTAATGAAATCAAAATCATCTGGTTTGTTTTTAGTAATGTTCTCCATCTCTTCCTTAGTCATAAACTGCTTCCCTTTCCATAGATCTGATAGGTAAACTAGTCCTTGATCTTCTAGTTTTCTTATAATATTGTTTTTGAAGTCTAACTCCTATATCCATTTGGATATTATTTTGGTATAGGGTGTGAAGTGTTGGTCTAATCTAAGTTTCTTCCATACTAACTTCCAATTTTCCCTGCAATTTTTATCAGAAGGAATTTTTATCCCAATAGCTGGACTCTTGGGGTTTATCAAACAGCAGATTACTATAATCATTTTCTGCTATTGCACCTAGTCTATTCCACTGGTCCACCACTCTATTTCTTAGCCAATACCAAACAGTTTTGATGACTGATGCTTTATAATATAATTTTTAGATCAGGTAGGGCTAAGCCACCTTCTTTTGACCTTTTTTTACAATGAATGACTAGAAATTCTTGACTTTTTATTTCTCCATGTGAATTTACTTACTACTTTTTCTAACTCATTAAGGTAAATTTTTTTTGGAATTTTCATTGGTAGGGCACTAAACAGGCAGTTTAGTTTTGCTGGAATTGTTATTTTTCTTACATTAGCTTGACCTATTCATGAGAAGCTGATGTTTGTAATTGTTTTCAAAACGTTTTTGAGTCTGCCTTGGCAAATAGACTCCTGGGTATTTTATACTGTCAGTGGCTAATTTGAATGGGATTTCTCTTTCTAGCTCTTCCTGCTGTATCTTGTGAGTTATATATAGAAAAGTTGAGGATTTATGAGGGTTTATTTTAGATCCTGCAACTTTGCTAAAATTGCTAATTATTTCAGGTAGTTTTTTGGATGATTTTTTGGGATTCTCTAGGTATACCATCATGTCATCTGCAAAGAGTGAGAGTTTTGTGTCTTCCTTCCCAATTCTAATTCCTTCAATTTCATTTTCTTCATTTATTGCTGAAGCTAACGTTTCTAATATGATAATGAATAGCAGTGGTGATAATGGTGAAAATCACCCCTGATCTTATTAGAAATGACTCTAGTCTCTCCCCAATGAATATAATGCTTGTTGATGGTTTCAGATAGATACTGCTAATTATTCTAAGGAACAGTCCATTTATTCCTAAACTCTCTAGTGTTTTTAGTAAGAATGAGTGCTGTATTTTGTGAAAAGCTTTTTCAGCATCTTTTGATGTAATCATATAATTTCTGATAGGTTTGCTGTTGATACGATTAATTATACTAACAGTTTTCCTAATATTGAACCAAACTTGAATTAATGGGATAAATCCTACTTTGTCAATATGTATTATCCTAGTGATAACTTGCTGTAATTGTTTTACTAAGATTTTATTTAAGATTTTTGCATCTGTATTCAACAGGGAGATAGGTATATAATTTTCTTTCTCTCTTTTAACTTTTCCTGGTTTAGGTATCAGCACCATATTGGTGTCATAGAAAGAGTTAGGCAGAGCTTTCTTCACCTATTTTACCAAAAAGTTTATATAGAATTGGAATCAATTGTTCCTTAAATGTTTGGTAGAATTCACTTGTGAATCCTTCAGGCCCTGGAGATTCTTTTCTTTGGGAGTTCAATGATGGCTTGTTGAATTTTTTTTTTCTCAGATAGGATTTTTTAGGTATTTAATCCCCTCTTCATTTAATCTGGGCAATTCATATTTTTCTAAATATTTGTCCATTTCACTTAGATTGTCAAATTTATTGGCATAGATTTGGGCAAAATAATTACAAATTATTACTTTAATTTCCTCCTCATGGGTGGTGAGTTCACCTTCTTCATTTATTATTCTTGTGATTTGGTTTTCTTCTTTTAAAAAAGACATATTGACGAGTGGTGTATCAATTTTTTCAGTTTTTTCATATAACCAGCTCTTGGTTTTATTTATTAATTCAATAGTTCTTTGCTTTCAATTTCATTAATTTCTACTTTAATTTTTGAGTTTCTAATTTTGTATTTAATTGGGGGGTTTTAATTTGTTCTTTCTCTAATTTTTTTAGTTGCATATTTAGTTCATTGATTTCCTCTTTCTCTAATTTATTCATGTAAGCACTAAAAAATAAAATATATCCCATGTCAGTCACTTTGAGTGAATGCCATAGCTTTTGGTATGTTGTTTCATTATTGTCATTATCTAGGATAAAATGATTAATTCTTTCTATAATGTGTTTTTTGGTCCACTCATTCTTTAAAATGAAGTTATACACTTTCTAATTATGTCTAGGTCTATATCTCCCTGGCCCAGTATTGTATATGATTTTTATTGCCTTGTGATCTGAGAAAGATGTATTCACTATTTCTGCCTTTCTGCAATTTATTATTATTATTATTATTATTATTATTATTATTATTATTGTTATGCCCTAGTACATGGTCAATCTTTGTATAAGTGTCATGTACTGCAGAGAGAAAGGTATATTCTTTTCTATCCCCATTCAATTTCCTCCATAAGTCTATCATTGTAGGTTTTCTAACAATCTATCTACCTCCTTAGCTTCTTTCTTGTTTATTTTATGATTTGATTTATCTAAATCTGAGAGTGTGAGGTTGAGGTCTCCCACTAGTAGAATTTTGCTGTCTATGTCTTCCTGTAGATCTTTCAGCTTCTCCTCTAAGAATTTGGGTGCTATCCCAGTGGACACATAAATATTCAATATTGAAATCACTTTATTATCTATGGTATCTTTTAGGAGGATATAGTTTCCTTCTTTATCTCTTTTAACACTATCTAATTTTGTTCAGAGATAAGGATTGCTGCCCCTTCTTTTTTCACTTCAGCTGAAGCAAAATATATTTCACTCCAGCTTTTTACCTTAATTCTATATTTATCTCTCTGCTTCAAATGAGTTTCTTGTAAGCAGTATATTGTAGGATTCAGGTTTTTAATCCACTCTGCTATTCGCTTATGTTTTAAGGGAGAGTTTATCCCATTCACATTCAAAGTTATAATTACTAACTCTTGATTGCTCTCCATACTATCTTACCTCTGTTTATTTTTTCCCCTTTTCTTTCCCTTTTTCTGTATTTCCCCAGTATTTTGTTTCTGAATACCACCCCCTTCAGGATGTTTGCACTCCTATATCCACCCCTCCCCTTTCTTTCCTCTTTTCCTTTTTTCCCTTTTCCTTTCCCTTCCTTCTGTCAGTTCCCCCTTTTCTCCACCTCCCTGTCTCCATCCCCCCTCACCTTTTTCCCCTTTTAATAATTGAAAGGCAATATGTTTTTTAAGTTAACTGAGTATGTAAGTTCACCTTAAACCAAGTCTGATGAAAGGAAGATTCAGGTGTATCTTATCTTCTCCCTTCTTCCCCTCTATTATCATGGGGCTTTAGTCTCTCTTAATGTAATGAGATTTCCTTCCATTCAGTTGCTTCCCTCTTCCTGTCTCCTTCCTGTCCCCCTTTTTAAGGAGGAAATGTTTTTAAATAATTCTATATGAGTCATAGCAAATTCTGAGTAAGTATATTCTCTCTAATAGAGTTACTGTTCTTGAGAGTTATTAGAGTCTTTCATCGCAGTAGGGTTATACCCAGGTCCATACCATTGGACTGCAGTCTCATGGATAAGTCATGAGTGTCCATCATTTCAGGCTAAGTATATTCTCTCTGATAGAGTTACAATTCTTAATATGGCAGCAAGAACGTATCCTGTCTTAGGAGCTCTCTCATAAAACTCATAAGCTAAGGACTCTAACTCATAAGCTAAGGACGCTAACTCTAATTTTCAAGAGACAGAACCCACAGAGGGACTCAGGGAGGCAGTTCTCTTACTCAAGGTAACCTGGAAAAGAACAGAAAGGCTCTGCTACCCAGGGTTGGAGGGGTGGCCTGCCAGAAGGGTGGCCCGCCACAGCATAAGAACTTCAGCCTCCTGGAGGCAGCCCCAGGGCACTCGCAGCCATGGCTCACAGCAACAGGGGAGTTTCATGAGCTATGCCACGGGGAGTACCAGGCACTAATTGGGGGAAGAACAGGGGGACCTCTTCCAGAGCAAACACATGAAGCCCAGGCCTCAGGGTACATAGAGAGCAGCATGGCCAGTGCAGCTAAGTTCCAGAAAACAGAAGCAGGCAGAGCTGGTAAGCAGGAGCTCCCAGGGCATGAGCCCATTGAACTGAGGGAGGGGAGTGAAGAGAGAGACTACAGAGCTCTATCCTCTGCCCCTGGAAGAGGACTCTGGAGCTCTGATCACATTCAGGTGCTGATCGCAGTCTGGACCTCCCCATAGAACAGCAGGGCCCCCCTCCACCTCAACCCCGTGGCAGAGGGGGGCACATATGGTCATTCACAGACCAGCAGGAAGGACAGAGCCTCATACACTGAGACCCTTGTGGTAGTGTCCCAAAAGCTTAGGAAGCACCCCAAAAACAGGCTTAGGCTGGGAAAATGAGCAAGCAGTGAAACAAGAGGAACACCATTGAGAAATATTTTGCCTGTGAGCCCAAGAAGGATCAAAATACTCAGTCTGAAGATGAGGAAGCACAAGCTCCTGCATCTAAAGACTCCAAGAAAAACAGAAATTGGGCTCAGGCTATGACAGAGCTCAAAAAAGACTTTGAAAATCAAATGAGGGAGTTAGAAGAAAAGCTGGGAAAAGAAATGAGAGAGATGCAGGAAAAACATGAAAATGAAGTCAGCAGCCTAGTCAAGGAAATCCAAAAAAATGCTGAAGAAAATAGCATGCTTAAAATCAGCTTCGGTCAAATGGAGAAAACAGTTCAAAAAGGTATTGATGAGAAGAATGCTTTAAAAAGCAAAATTGGCCAGATGGAAAAAGAGATAAGAAAACTCTCTGAGGAGAACAAATCTTTCAGAAAAATAATAAAACTCAGGGAGACTGATAAATTTACAAGAAACCAGGACTCAATACTTCAAAACCAAAACAATGAAAAATTAGAAGAAAATGTGAAACATCTCATTGAAAAAACAACTGATATGGAAAACAGACTTAGGAAAGATAATTTAAAATTATTAGAATACCTGAAAATCATGATCAAGAAAAGAGCCTTGACTTCATTTTCAAAGATTTACTACAGGAAAATTGCCCTGATATCCTAGCAGCAGAGGGCAAAATAGAAATTGAGAGAATCCACCAATCCCACCAAGAAAGAGATCCCAAAAAACCAACTCCTAGGAATATTATAGCCAAATTCCAGAACTCGTAAGTCAAAGAGAAAATATTACAAGCATCCAGAAGGACACAGTTCAAATATCGTGGACCTGCAGTCAGGATCATAAAGGATTTAGCAACAACTACATTGGAAGCTCACAGGGCTTGGAATACAATATACCGGAAGGCAAAAGACTTTAGAATGGAGCCAAGAATCAACTACCCAACAAGGCTGAATGCTCTCTTCCAGGGAAAAAGATGGACTTTCAATGAACCAGGGGAATTTCAAATGTTCCTCTTGTAATGGCCAGAGCTGAACAGAAGTTTTGATCTTCAGATACAGGACTCAGGTGAAGCATGGAGATTGGAGGAGAGGGGGAAAATATGAGGAACTTGATGATGAACTGCATGTATTCCTGCATAGAAAAATGATACTGATAATACTCATATGAACCTTCTCAGTTCATAGAACAGGTAGAGGGAGCTTTTATACTTGAAGCACCGGAGAAAGCTGAATTTGAAGAGAAAATATGGTGTAAAAATGGAGTCAATAGAAAAAAGGGAAATGTAATGGGAGAAAGAAAAAGGAGAGGGGGAATAGACCAAGATATTTCATATAATAAGATTTTTCTCTATTACAATAAGTTATTGCAATGATATGGAAGGGGGGAAAGCAAGGGGGGATCAGGCAATCTTTGCTCTCATCAGAGGTGGTTAGGAGAATAAACAGCATATATACTCAATGGGATATAGGCATCTGGAGTAAGAAGGAGGTGGGGACAGGGGGAAGGGGGGTGATGTGAGTGATGTAGGAGCGGATGGACCATGGGGGGAGAGTGGTCAGATCTAACAAATTTTCATTTTTACTTCTTGCAAGTGGCTGGGATTCGAAGGCCTGTCTGGGACCATAGGGCAAGGTGGATGCTATGCCTAAGGGATGGTATGCGGGCTTGGGGCCTCTTGGCCCCAGAGCAGGGGATCTGTCTAATGCATCACTCAGCTACCCTACAGCAGAGTCAGAGAGAAAGGAGAGAGAAAATATAGTACATGGTAGTGGAGGAATACGAAAGGAGGGAGTTGCAATCAGCAATGGCAACAGTGGAAAAATATGGAAGTAACTTTTGTGATGGAGTTATAAAGAATGTGATCCACCCACGACAGAGTTTTTGGTATTGGAACAAAGACTCAAGCACATTTTTTATTATTATTTTTTTTTGGGGGGGGGGGTGCAGGGCAAATGGGGCTGGGTGGCTTGCCTGGGGTTGCATAGCAGGGTGATCGTTGGGTGTCTGAGTCTGGATTTGGACCCAGTTACTCCTGGCTCAAGCGTCAATACTCTGTCTGCCACACAGCCACCCCTACTATTATTACTATTTTATTTTATTTTTGGTCTTTTTTTTCTTTTTTTGGTTTTTGCAGGGAAGTAGGGTTCGGGTGACTTGCACGTCACATGGCTGGTTGATTGTTGGGTGTACGGGGACGGATGTGGGCTCGGGTGATCATGGCTCCAGGGCTGTTGCTCCATCCATTGTGCCACCTGGCCATATCTACAATTATTACTATTATTTTTTTAATTTTAATTTTTTTCTCTCCCCTTTAATTTATCGCTTAAAGTGAGTCTATATTTAAGGGGGTAGGGGGTATTTTGTTTACTCTTAAAAAAGAATATTTTATTAATGTATAAAAATTATTTGTGGAAAACAAGGATACACATTAAATTAAAAAAAAAGTTATGAGACTCTTTTTCCCATGCTTGGATAAACCCAGTTTCATCTTACTGCATAGAAGTCCCCCCCCCATTTTTTTTAACCTTTTCATGTGTCTCTTGAACCTCTGATTTGATGAACAAATTTTCTCTTTAGCTCTGGTCTTTTCATCAGGAATCATTGGAAGTCTTCCATTTCATTAAATGTCCATTTTCTTTCCTGAAAGAGAAGTCCCAGTTTTGCTGAATAGTTGGATTATTGGCTGCATTCCAAGCTCCCTTGCTCTTTGGTGTATCTCATCCCAGGGCCTTTGATCCCTTAATGTTGTTGCAGTAAGGTCCTGCGCAATCCTTACTGTGGCTCGTTGGTATCTAAATTGTTTCTTTCTTGCTACTTGCAAGATTTTCTCTTTTATTTGATAGTTCTGGAATTTGACCACAACATTCCTTGGTGTTTTTATTTTAGGATCTGTTTCCAGAGGGGATCAATGTATTCTTTCAATAATTATTTTTCCCTTTGGTTCCATAATATCAGTGAAATTTTCCATTGCTAAATCCTGTAATATTAAGTATAGGTTTTTTTTTTCTCTTCAATGTTTTCAGGAAGACCTATAATTCTCAGGTTGTCCCTCTTTGAACTGTTCTTGAGGTCAATGGTTTTGCTGATGAGGTATTTTACATTTTCTTATATTTTTTTCTAGTTTTGGGTTTTTTTTTTTAACAGGTTCTTGCTGTCTCATGAAATCATTAGTTTCCACAGACTCCATTCTCTTTTTTTTAGAGAAGAGTTTTCTGCATTTACCTTTTGCAACTCCTTTTCCAATTGGTCATCTATTTTTGAAAGAGTTTTCCATTTGACCAATTGAGGTTTTGAGAGCATTGCTTTCTTTTTGCATTTGCCCAATTGAGGATGTGAGACAATTGTTCTCATTTTGTGTTTGTCCAATTCTATTTTCCAGTGATTTGTTTTCTTGTTGCAAGGTGTTAATCTTTTCTTGGGTTTCTGTTTCCAAATTTTCCACTTGATTTTTAAACTCCTTCCTTATTTCTTCAACGAAGTCTTTTCTGTACTGGAGACCAAATTATATTCTCCTCTAAGGTTCTAGGTCTCTCTGAGTAAGGGTCTTTTACTTCCAAGTATTTTTCAATGGGCCCTTCATTCCACTAGCCTTTCTTCATTTTACTAAGTCCTTGAGTTGGGGAGGGGCTGGTACACAGAAGTTTGGTGTTGGGATCCCTAGATGCTTTACTCACTGAGGTAATATCTCTAGCTTCCCAATAAGGGGTGCTAGAGGATTTGCTCACTGAATGTAATATCTCCAGCTGGCCAGTAGGGTGTTCTGCTTGCTTTCTCAGAGACTCTGTGACCTTGATTGAGACCCTCTTCCTTGGCCTGGAGGGAGTGAATGAAGCTGTTCAATACTTTTGTCTTTGATGATTAGTGGGCTCTACCCTGGGGTGAAGTGATCATTCTCACTATTGTCAGCTGAGGTAGTTCTGCTGTTCACACACCTGTGCCTGGGGCAGAGGTACTCTTTAATTGTTTTTGTTCTGGGAAGAGGCTTCAACTGAAAAAGAGGCCTGGACTCTGAGTTCCTCCTGACCAGATGAGCCCTGGGATGATGCCTGCACCAGAACTTTCCCTCTAGCCCTGCTGGCCAACATCAATGCCTCTGAGGTTGATCAGGTTGTAGCCCCGCTGCTGATCAAGCTACTCAGGCTCCTGGGTTCCTGCCCTGCCACTAATCAAGCTAATCGCAGCTAATGCAGGCTACCAGGCTCTCCCCTGTCCTGTACTCCCAGCAGTAGCTGCCCTTTGTGTCTGGACTCACCCACAATTGGAGAAGAAAAATCCTGAGGTAGATGTTCTGTCTCTTGTCTTTTCTTTCTGCATTTTGTTGATTGGATTTCTGTTAAAAGTTTTGTTTCATATCATGTATGGGGAAAGATCAGGAGATTTTAGAACTGTGCCTGACTTCTCTGCTATCTTGGCCAGAAGACTCTGAGTTAAAACTTCAATGATATGGGGGATGGGATTGATCAACCATATGTAGGCCTAGGGAAAAGACTTTTCTCTGCCCAACCCAGGGAGAAGATATAGGGATTCCCTAAAATAGTCATGGGGCTATACCTGGTTTGGGGAATTTACCCTAATGTATTATAGAAATGCATTTCAACTTGGGCAAGGATCAGGCTTCTGGACTCTAGGATTAAGGTCTCCTCCCCTTCCCACTCCATGCAGCCTTCCCTTGGAGTGGGGTACAAGGAAGGAGAGAGCCTTTTATTCTATTCTCTCTTGAGAGGACATAAACAAAAGACAATGATAGAGAGAGACTGACAGAACCACAGACTGAACCATAGATGAAAGGCTGTCCTCCAGGAGTGTGTGTGTGTGCGGGGGCAGAGTAAGAGATGCAGACTTGCCAGAGGATCTTAATTGGGTACAAAGAACCTTTGAGTTCCCTATTTCTCCTTATCAAGTATCATGAGGAGAGGGCTATTCAATCCTTCTTTACCAAGTCAGGGCATTCTCTTTTAAAATGTCCTACTTGATTTGTATCCAGATAAGGAGCTGTGGAGTTTGAACAAAGTACAAGGACTATTCCCTTTAATTCGGAAAAAAAAAACCCAGATGCCTTATGGTTTGATCAGGTTACCTCTGAGAATTCTGTTCTCTTTGAGGATATGATTTCTCTCTCATCACACCCAATTTGGATCGAGGTACAACATGGAAACAAAGTAAAGACTGATGGAGTGCTATCTGTGGGGTGGGGGTGGGGGGAGGGAAGCAAGATTGGGGGAAAACTGCAAAACTCAAATAATATCTTTAAGAAAAATTAAAAATAAATAAAAAAAAGTCCTACTTGACCACAGCTAAAGTATTCATTCCTTCCACTCCACTTTCTTGTCTTTCCTTTTTCTTCCCAAACCTTCTTTTTCTCTGATCTTCTTCCCTGTGCCCAAGATGGGGCAGATTCTCCTTTTATTTTCCTCCTTAATAGTCTGAACCATAATTCTTGCCTTATGCTTCTGCTTCACATCCTTCCTCTTAATGTAGACTTTCTGCACTTCCCTTAAAAGTTTCTTATTAGGATAAATAACTTCTGCAAGTAGAACTCCTGGGGTTGCTTGGTGGGCTCCTTTCCCACTCCTCTATGGTTGCCTTCTGAATCATTCCCCTCTCTTTCCCCATGATGAAGACATTCAAGATTGACATTAATTCCCCTCAAGTGAAGAGGTTGGACCATAAAATTGCTCCAGTTAGACAGATAACCCTACTGAATCTTCTACTAGTGATTTTATCTCCTTTTTGATTGCCTTGAATTCTGATGTACTAAAAGGGGCAGTCACATAGCCTATTGTTTCCCTCCCCACTTTGTTCTTCCATTGTCACCTCCTCTAATGGAAACAAAAACATTTCATTAGCTTGGAAGGGAAGATCCTCTATTACCCTTTTGCATTGCCCCAGCTCCTTTCTTAACCTACAAAAAGATTCTTTATCTTCCTTTTCTATCCTTTCCCTTTTATTGTAGATCTTATTGTCAGTTTCCTACTCTCTAGGAGTAATCGGGAAGACTTAGAGTGGACTGAGGGTCAGGAGATAGGAATATAAAGTGAGAGTAACACTGCCAGGGGATCCCACCTATGCTTCTTGTCCCTTCCCAGCTTATTAAAATAATAATTTGGTATACCCAATTATCCAGCATGCTGCATATTCTGCTCCTCTTTGTTGAAAGGTATTTTTATTCAAAAGAACATTCAAAATTTGACGTACTCAATCCTTATTGGATCTGATCTTCGATCACCACACAGACTGTGCCTGAATGGGGGTTTTGGACCATTCAAAAAGCAGTACTTAATTAATTTAATCCTTTTTTTACTCCAGATAGCATCCTCATTATCCCAGCTAGCTAACATTCTCTGTAATGGACTACTTTGGGGTCTCTGAGGGGGGAATCTCCCCTCCCCCAGGTGTCTGTTTCAATCCCCAGCTGCCCATCCAGGAATCCCCCCACCTTGGGCTTATCTAGAGTGGGGATTTTATAAATGAACAAAAGAAAAATCTGACAGACTGAGAGAAAATTGTATATTTTATACATGGATACTGAAAGATATGGGTACTTCACCTAAAATGAGGCACCCAATGGGGCTATTACAACAGGTATTATATAGTCTTCAGAAACTCTTTCCCTTCCTGCTTGGAATTCCATAGGCTCTCAGAGTTTGAGTTACAATCTAAGAGGTCCATGTATTCCATGGCATGTCACTAATATGATCCCCCCACATCATATGAAACATGATATGCTGGCAAATTGTAATAGTCACAGGGGGTGTGTGGGATAGTATTCAATTACCTAATTGTGAAAACTCAGTTGCATTAGGTCAAGAGATTTAGGTTACTCTTGGCTGATTAAGGACTAGTTTCCTTTAATCTTTGGGTTTGTCATCTTTAGAATGGATTAAGAAAACTCATCCAGTTTTGTGATTGGCTGGGGTCATTCCTCCTTTGTAATGGATTTCAAAGGGGGCCCCCTCCACACCCTGTGAAAATGAACACCCTACATTACTCACAACTCCACCCATTTCTTTTTAATAACAATTTGATCTTCACACTTCACCAGCAGTGTCTTCCTCAAATTTTTTCACAATCCTCATTTTTTTTTAGGTTTTTGCAAGGAAAATGGGGTTAGGTGGCTTGTCAAAGTCCACATAGCTAGGTAATTATTAAGTGTCTGAGGCCAGATTTGAACTTAGATACTCCTGACTCCAGGGCCGGTGCTCTATCCATTGTGCCACCTAGCTGCCCCTACAATCCTCATCCTTGATAGCACTACTGATTTTTCTATCAATATTTTTAACACTTCACAAGATTTTTATTTCTTCATAATATTTTCACCTCTTCATTATTAGAGAAATACACCTGTACTAATTTGCTGATAGAATTTTGTACTATTCAAGTTATGAACTGGAACATGCATGGGAGACATATCCCACTTAGGGTCAATAGTTAGATACCCAGCAACTGCTTCCACCATGAACCAGTAAACCCATTCATCCAAGAGGTACTAAAGGGGATTGTCCAGGTTTGGGCTGGAACATGTGCCAACTTTCTAATATCCCTAGTTATCTCCTTTACCACCTGCCTATTGTCATCTATCTTTAGACAACAGTTTAATAAGTTTTATGTACCACGGACTCCTGCTTCTTCAGTCAACAGGTAGTCTAATACCAATTTATGTTGAATAATCACCTCTCTTGCAAGCATGGCTTGGTCAGCCAGCAAATCCAAGGTCCTAGCTGTTTGGTAATTATTTCCACTATAGCTTAGAATATAATCAGGTTATAAATTGAGGTTCTGTAGGCCCAAATCCCATCCTGTGCCCAGGTAGTAGGCTTTTATGTCTAGATAAGAACTCCCTGATCAACCTTATATAGCAACTTGCTGACCAAATCTATGGACAACTGGGTGTAGGCAGTAGTCCTACGAAGCCATTAATGTCCCTCTAGTGATAGTTGGTCTCACAGGAATGTAGTTTCCTTGGTTTTCAACAAATGGATAATACTGTTACTTCTTACTTCCAAGGGGCTCTCTTAAATAAGCCATATAATCATCATGATAATAGGTACATTTCCAAAGTTACTGTACCTCCTTCCACTGGCAAGTTTTTATACCACTGTTGTTAGAAAGATCTTCCTGATGGGGCGGCTAGGTGGCACAGTGGATAAAGCACCGGCCCTGGAGTCAGGAGTACCTGGGTTCAAATCTGGTCTCAGACACTTAATAATTACCTAGCTGTGTGGCCTTGGGCAAGCCACTTAACCCATTGCCTAGCAAAAAAATGTTAAAAAAAAAAAAAGAAAGGTCTTCCTGAGAGCTACAAAGAGAAATCCCATTCAAAGTAACCTCAGACAATATAAAATACCGAGGAGTCTATTTGCCAAGACAGACACAGAAACTTTTTGAAAACAATTATAAAACACTTCTCACACAAATTAAATCAGATTTAAATAACTGGGAAAATATCAACTGCTCATGGATAGGTAGAGCTAATATAATAAAAATGACAATTCTACCAAAACTAAACTACCTGTTTAGTGCCTTAACAATCAAAATTCCAAAAAAATTACTTTAATGAGTTAGAAAAAATTGTGAGTAAATTCATATGGAGAAATAAAAAGTGAAGATGTTCCAGGCACTTAATGAAAAAAAGTGCAAAAGAAGGAGGCTTAGCCCTACCTGATCTAAAATTACATTAAAAAGCATCAGTCATCAGAGCTGTTTGGTATTGGTTAAGAAACAGAGTGGTGGACCAGTGGAAAAGACTAGGTGCAAAAGCAAGAGACGATTATAGGAATCTGCTGTTTGTTAAAACCAAAGATTCCAGCTATTGCAATAAAAATTCTCTCTTTGATAAAAACTACTTGGAAAATTGCAAGTTAGTATGGAAGAAACTTATATTAGACCAACACCTAACAACCTTTACCAAGATAAGATCCAAATGGTTACAGGATTTAGACATAAAACAATACTATAAGCAAATTGGAAGATCAAGGACTAGTTTACCTGTCAGATCTATGGAAAGGGGAGCAGTTTATGACTAAAGAAGAGATGGAGAACATCACCAAAATCCAACTAGATGATTGCAATTACATTAAATAAAAAGCTTTTGCACAGATATAACCACTGTAACCAAGATCAAAAGAAATGTAGCAAATTGGGAAACAATCTTTACAACTAATGATTCTGACAAATGACTCATTTCTAAAATATACAGAGAACTGATTCATAGTTTTAAAACAAAAAGCCATTCCCCAATTGACAAATGTTCAAAGGGTATGCAAAGGCTATTTACAGGTGAGGAGATCAAAGAAATCCATAGCCATATGAAAATTGCATTAAATCATTAATTATTAGAGAAATGCAAATTAAGCTTCTCTGAGGTACCACCTCACACCTCTTAGACTGGACAATAGAACCCGAAAGGATAATGATCATTGTTGGAATGGTTGTGGGAAGTCTGGGTTACTATTACACTGTTGGTGGAGTTGTGAACTCATCCAACCTTTCTGGAGAGAAATTTGGAACTATGCTCAAAGGGCAACAAAAATGAGCATACCCTTTGATGCAGCAATAGCACTTCTGGGTCTATACCCTGAAGAGATGATGAAAAAGGGTAAAAACATCACTTGTACAAAAATATTTATAGCAGCCCTGTTTGTGGTGTCAAAGAATTGGAAATCAAGTAAATGTCCTTCAATTGGGGAATGGCTTAGCAAACTGTGGTATATGTATGTCATGGAACACTATTGTTCTATTAGAAACCAGGAGGGATGGGATTTCAGGGAAACCTGGAGGGATTTGCATGAACTGATGCTGAGTGAGATGAGCAGAACCAGAAAAACACTGTACACCCTAACAGCAACATGGGAGTGATGTTCAACCTTGATGGATTTGCTCATTCCATCAGTGCAACAATCAGGAACAATTTTGGGCTGTCTGCAAAGGAGAGTGCCATCTGTTTCCAGATAAAGAGCTGTATATTTTGAACAAAGTTCAAGGACTATTCCTGTTAATTTAGAAAAAAAACCATATATGTTATTGTAGGATCTTGTTATTTCTTGGACTTTTTGTCTCTTCCTTAAGGATATGATTTCTCTCTCATCACACTCAATTTTGGTCATTGTACAACATGGAAACAAAGTAAAGAATGACAGATTGCTTTCCATGGGGGGGGGGCGTAGGGGGAGGGAAGTAAGATTAGGGGGAAAATTGTAAAACTCAAATAATATCTTTAATAAAAATTAATTTAAAAAAAGAGGCCCCCTTGGAAGTAAGGAGGAACAGTATTATCCAAATGTTGGAAACTATATTTCTGAAAGTTCAACTAGCACTGGAGGGACGTTGGATTTGTAGGACTATTGCCTATACTCAGTTGTCCAAATCTAGACTTAAGGGCCTGTTGCCTGGGCACAGGATGGGAGTTGATGCTATGGAACCTCAGTTTATATATCCTGAATAGAATAAGATTCGAAGCTGTAGTGGAATAATTACCAACCAAAGAGCTAAGGCCTTGGACTTAGTGACTGACCAAGCTTGCTAGCAAGAGAGGTGATTATTCAAAATAGATTGGTATTAGACTACCTGTTGGCTAAAGAAAGAGGAGTCTGTGGTACATAGAACTTTATCAAATTGTTGTCTAAAGATAGATGACAATAGACAGGTGATAAAGGAGATAACGAGAGTTATCAGAAAGTGGCACCTGTTCCAATCCAAACCTGGACAAGCCCATTTAGTATCTCTTGGATGAATTGATTTGCTGGTTCATGGTGAAAACAGTTGCTAGGTATCTTACTATTGGCCCTGAGTAGGATAATCCTATTATCCAGATGTGTCTCCCATATATGATCCAGTTAATAAATGCTACCTGTACGTTTGCACAGGTGTATGGCTCCAATAAGGACAAGGTAAAGATAGGGATAGGGAAAGGCAGTAGTCCTATCAAGGATGAGGATTGTGAATTAATTTGAGGAAGGCACTGCTGGTGAAGTGTGAAATCCAAGTTCTTATTAAAAAGAAAAGAGGGGAGTTGTGATGAATGAAGGGTGTTCATCTTCACAAGGGTGGAGGGAGCCCTTAGGGAATCCATTACAAAGGGGGAATGGCCCAGTTAATCACAAAACTGGGAGAGTTTTCCTAATCCCATTCCAGAGATGGCAAACACAAAACTGCTTCTCAAGTGGTCAAGAGTGAACTAGAGATCTTGACCTAATACAACTGAGTTTGCACAATTAGGTAATTGAATATTAACCCATACTCCCTCTGTGATGATTGGGGTTCATCAGCATATCATGCATCATATGATGTGAGGGGGATAAAATTAGGGGCATGTCATAGAATGGGTGGACCTCTTAGATTGTAACTCAAACTCTGATAGCCTATGAAAATCCAAGAGGGAGAGGAAAGAGTTTCTGAAGACTATAAATTACTTGATATTCCAAGGCCATCTCATGGCTCAGGCCAGTTGAGGTACCCATATCTGGTAGGGTTGATGAATAAAATCTACATTTTTCTCTCACTCTAGCAGGTTTTTCTTTCACTCATTTATGACATAACATAAAAATTACTTTTCAGAATTCTTTAAAAACTTTAGGCTATTATAGGTGGATTTAAATTTCCAACTTGCGTTATTAATTTCAATATAATAAAAGCAATAAGAGTAACACAAAATTACTAGATTGCACAAAGCAATCCTACCATTATTACATTATTCATAAACCCACAGCTCAATCCCAGAAAGGGTCATCCTTTTTGATATTTCCCGTATCACCCTTCAAAGCTAATCCCATTCTTTACCAATAGAGCATTTAGATAATATTCACAAGAGATAACTAAATATTGCAAATATAATCTCTTTGCAGTTACAAAAAAAAATCACATAACTGATAAGTACATCTAATTCATCAGAAAGTTACCTTACAGCATCAGTCAGAACCCCCCGTGTCAGCTCTCTGCATTTACCAAGAAAGAAGTCATATTCCTGACTTCTTTAAAGTTAAATATACATTGTTCATATACATCAATCATAAGACTCTTATTTAAACATCTCATTCCCCTTAGAACAAGAGCAAAGTGAATATCCAATCATTTTTACACTTTTGTCTCTTTATCCAGAACCTCAAAATCCAATTTCATACATATGATACATTTAAAACCCAAATGCAATTACAACTAAACTTCCCATCAGTTAACTTCGATAAAAATTTTAGAGTTCCTTATACAGAGAATCCAGCACTCACATTACAAAAGCTCTATCCATAATAAAAACACAATTGTTGATATTATTAGGCTTAACATTAAAACAAATTAGTTTTTTTTCCCAGAAGAAATCAGTAAATATCCCTGATAACATAGATATTTCTCTTCTTATTAAGGCAATACTACTTTTCTTTATTAAAGATTTTATGAGTTTTACAATTTTTCCCCCAGTCTTACCTCCCTCCCCCCACTCCCTTCTTTAAACCAAAGGTGTTACAATAAAGTTTGAAACCCCAAACAACTTAACTCCTTGAAATAGTTACGATAGTGCTAAAATAGTTTATCATCCCAAACTAATTTAACAATCGAGGTTATTTCATTCCTCCCATTCTGTACAAATTTTGTCAGAATGTTACAACACTAATATCCCTCTTTTAAAATCCTCAGTGTGGGGGCAGCTAGGTGGTACAGTGGTTAGATTACCAGTCCTGGAGTCAGGAGTACCCGAGTTCAAATCTGGCCTCAGACACTTAATAATTACCTACCTGTGTGGCCTTGGGTAAGCTGCTTAACCCTGTTTGTCTTGCAAAAAACCTAAAAAAAATCCTCAGTGTGCTTCCCAAAACTCTAGTTCAGAAACCTTAAACAGCGAGAGTAATTACTTTAAGTCCATGTGGCCAGAGCAGATATTCATTAAACATGCTTTCTGTTTTATAGACTTGTCTCCAATCCCATATATATATATATATATATATATATATATATATATGATTTAAAATATAAAGTATAATATATAATATTTCCATATATAATATATATTATATACATATATATTATATATATATATATATATTATATATATATATATATATATATATATATATATATATATATATATATTTTCTTGCCCAATCACATATTTCTGATTTCTGTGGAGGTGTCTCTTTCCCTTTAAGGCTTAAATAGTTGAAGTTTCTTGCCCATCCCTCTTCCCTCCATGATGGGCAGGTGGGGCACTTAGGTGGACTCAGTCTAGAGTTCAAATCTTAACAAGATGGTGGATGGGAACAAGACCACCACATGTCAACCCACCACTCCCTTCCCTCAACCCAGGGATAAAGCATGGGATCTTTCCCAGACACTCATTAGGATAGGAAATCTTCCCTCATATAACTTCTCAATCTTTCTCTTAAATGTTCTTTCTCTCAAATGTTCTTTCTCTCTTAAACTCTTCTAGACTCTCCTCAAACTACAGCTTTTTATCTTTAAGACCCCCCTTCACTTTTTCTTTGCTTCTATACACCAGCACAGTTGCCACCAGCTCAGTAAGGGAGGGACTGATCTTCACTTGGGTAGGGGAACACATTATACCAACTTCTTTCTCCCCCACCTTCTGAAACTCCTCAGTCCAACTCCCGACTCCTCCAGGATAAAAGCTGGGTTAAGCTGGGTCCTCAGACCCAGAAATGTCTAAAAGAGTCACAAAAGACAGGACATGGAACAAACAAAGACAATCCCACAGCAACATTCAAACTCACTCACACAGCACTGGATCCAATCATCTTCCTTCCTTCTGTCTTCCTTGGCTTCCAGCTAGCAGCCACGTGGCTCCCTTGGGCCCCCAAGTGGGGAGACAACCTTCCTTTTCGGGGAAATTCCTGGAGAGGAAACCCAAATCCCCCTGCTTTGGGGCACCCTATCATCCTTTGCCCTCTCCTTTGGGATTGCTCTCCCACATGGAGGACTTCTCAGTCAGTCCAGGGTGGTTTTGGCCATTGATGACACCCTAGAAATCCCCTCTTTACTGTGATTCTACTCCCTGACATTTTAATCACTCTTGGCTCCAAACCTGGGCCAATCTTCCCAGGAATCTCTGAGATATTTCCCCAGCAAAGTACACCAAGAAAGTGGGCTTGAAATCAAGCCATTTGTGGGAATTATTTCCTTGAATTCTTCCTTGAAAATACCTGGAAAAATGATTTAAATTAATATGTTGTGATGAGCCCCCAAATTGTTATAAATGGTTAGAAAATACTTAATCCAGAGTGAGTAAAATGGTTTTTATTAAGATATCATAACAAAATAGCACACCTCTCTAATGGTGGGAAAGAGGGGTGGCGAAACCCCAAAATACAAATTCTTTTCTGTTATTTGAAAGGTTTTGTTCCTGCCCCTTCATGCCAACCATAGGCTGGAGTCACAAATCTAATTGATACATTGGTTCTTATACATTTTCCCACCCTGCTCATCATACTAATGAGCAAGAAGAGATAGATTTCCTTGAGAATGTGCAAAGGAGAAAGTCAAGACTCAAGGTTACTCTTGACCACTTAAGGACTAGTTTCGTCTCATCTTGGGTTTGTCATTTTTGGAATGGGATTAGGAGAACTCTCTCAGTTTTGTGACTGGCTAGGGTCATTCCCCCTTTGTAATGAATTTCAAAGTTCCCCCTTCCATTCTACCCTATGAAGATCAACAATGCCCTCCTCCTCACATCTCCCAATTCTGTGATTGGCTGGGGTTACTCCACCTTTGTAAGGTATATCCTAGTCAGCCTCCTCCCTATGGAAGCCAAAACAACCTACATATTTAATATCTGGGGAAGAGGGTACCCTTTGTGGAACCAAGATGAACGTGTCCTGAGAGTATCCTGATAGGAAATGAAGAAGTGGGTGGCATGGGTGCCCTCCATGAAGAGAAGTTCTAGGGGGAGCCATCCATTCAGAAAGAGATGTCCCAGAGGCTGATGATTCTTCTGAGGAGTGCATTTCAGGTCAGTAGAGATCTTCTAGGAAGAAAAGTCTTTCCTGGGGCCAGAAGGTAGCCTAAAGAGAAATGAAGAGCATGGAAGTTTGAGTCATCAGTCCCTGAGTTCAAAGTAAGTTACCTAGGTAAGGTATTTAAACTCCCTCAGACAGTTTCTTTCTCTGAAGAATGGTTCCTTCCAACTGGATGGACTATAGTTTCCTGTCACCTCAATGTACCTATGAATGACAAAGGGGAAAATAACTCCCTTTGTATTCTAGAAAGAGAAACAAAGAAGAAATGGACCATTGAGTAGAGGAAAGACTTAGAGAGACAAGACAAGTGAGGAAGGGGTCTGTTTTGATGAAAGGGGGCTAGTTATTCTAGAGAAAGAGAGAGAGAGAGAGAGAGAGAGAGAGAGAGAGAGAGAGAGAGAGAGAGAGAGAATTACATGTTAATGTGCAAATAAATGAGTGAGAGCACAGGTAGGGACACCTCTCAATTATAGGGTGAGCCAACCAGAAGTCATATTACATATAGCATTATATATATGGCTGATTAGTTGATTTTAAATAACACATCAGTTACTGACAAGCATTGTAATTCTGGAGAAATCACTTTTAGAATCAGTTTCTGTTTAATAAAATCAAGGGACTTGGTGATAACTAATGATGTTCTATGATCTAATGGATACTAGAGAGAACATATAGAATACTTATGTACTTGAGGTGGGAGAAGCCCGTAAGACATATAGAGAGACAGAAAAGGGACACCTGGAATTGGAGTCCATAACCCAAAACAATTCCTTCCATCTTCTAATCCCTGAACATCTGGGAGATAAGGAAAAGACCACTTATTATTCATTAGAACTTAAACTTAATAGTAGGTTTAACAGGATAGAGAGCCAACATAAAGGGATTTTTCTAGAGAATGGAAAGACAAAGAAGAAAATGAAGCAAATCAGGGCTGGTGAATATGAGACAAATATAAATAGATTAGTGACAGAAATAGAAATAAATATACAGAGTAAGCAAGAAAATCTTTTGTTAACTGACAAAGGGAATGTGGAAGACATCAGAATTTAGGGAAATGAGAGACAAAGGTAGAGACCCAAACATAAGGCGGGGGGACAACTCCACCAGTTAAGATTGGGGAAGAGATAGCTAAGGACATAGTGTATAAAGTTAGTCAGTTATAAATAAGCATTTATTGAGCTTTTCATATGTCCCAGGCAGTGGTTGAGGACAGAATAGTAAAAAAGTTGGAAAGTGAATGTGGCTCTGGGGAGAGGGGTACCCAGGGTGGAAACAAGAGAAATCTGTCCTGAGTGTATTGAGGTAGGAAATGTAGAGCTAGGTGGCATAGATGTACTCCATAAGGAGAGATTCTGGCAGGAGCCATTCATTCAGAGAGAGATACTCTAGGGTTAGTTGTTTTTTCTGATTAATGAATTCTAGGTCTGATGAAATGTTCTAGACTCATGGACTTTGTGGAAAAGTATAGAAGGTAGCTTGATGAGAAATGAACAGACCTAACATTTAGAGTCTTATATACTAGAGTTCAAATAATGACCCAGGTTGGTTGCCTAGGGACTCCCAAACAGGTTTCTTTCTCTGAGGAATCATGCCTTTTAATTGGATTGCTTGTAATTTCCTTCCAGCTCAAGGTCCTGTGAATGAGGAAGAGACAAGAAATCCCTTATGATTTTGAAAAGAGTAGAGATAAAGACTAACAAGGAATAGACCACTGATACAAGACAAGTGAGGACAAGGCCTGGTTTGGGGTGAGGGAGCTAGTTGTCCTAGAGAAGTAGAGAGACAGTAAGAGAGACATGATCAGAAAAAAAGTGGAGAGAAAGAGAACTACATGATAATGGGCAAAGAAATGAGAGAAGAGACCATTGTGGAGATGAGAGTGTAATAGAAGGAAGAAACCAAAGGCCCTTTCCTTAAAGGATACCTTTCAATTGGAGTGTGAGTCAGCTAGGAGTATTAGTGGGATAGAGCATTACATTAACAGTTGACAATTTGATTTTAAAATCCACATTGGCTGCTGAAAAACTTTGTTACTTTGGAGAAACACTTAAAGAGTGTCAGCCTCTGGTTTCCCCTCATTAAATGTATTGAGTAGGATTTGGTGGTTCTATGACCCTTGGGATTCCAGAGAAAGAAAAAGATGAGGTCTTGGAATTTGGTTTGGAATGGAAAGAGATAGGGAATCTGGAATTAAGGATGAGAAGGAGAAAGAAAGAAAATAGGAAATAAAAGTCTATACAGTGGGGCAATAATGTAGATCCAAACAGCTAGATCTTCTAGCCAACTCGTCTTGGAAGAGAATGCCCAGAATTGACCTTAGGCAATTCAGTTAGAGTGTCTAACTCTCTGTACTCTGTTTTAGACTAATGAAATTGAACAAAATGGTCCTTTGGTTTATTTCCAGCTCTACATCTAGGATCATAATGATTACAGGGAGAAAAAGGAAAGCTCTGCTATTACTGACTGAGAAATAGATTAAAGAACAAAATCTCAGGAAGAGACAGAGAGGAGACACAGATGGGATAATGGAGGACAAGACAGGGAGAAAAATGCTGAGATATATGAGATAAAAACAGAGAGTGGCAGTGAAATATTAAGAGAAACTCATATATACATACATATATATATATATATATATATATATATAGAGAGAGAGAGAGAGAGAGAGAGAGAGAGAGAGGTAAAGAAAATGAGACTGAGAACCACATGATAATGTTAGAGGGATTGATGGAACAGACAATTATGTAGGAAAAGAGAAAACAGAGGTAAGAGACCAAAGGTGAGGGAGAGATGTAAAGGGAAGGAACACCTTGTTCCTTTCTTAGCATAGGGATAACCAGCTCGATTTCTTGATGGATAGAACATTCTATTTGGAACTAAGTGTTACAGTTCAAATCCCTAGTCATTGAGTGAGGGGGGAGAACTCATTATTTAGTAAAATGAAGAGTAGAGAGGAGACCACAGGAATTGGAGAAAAGCACAGGGAAGAGACAATTAGCATAGTTCAAACAGGCCAGGTAAGTGTCCAGAGATTTAATATTTGAGTTTTGGGATTTGATATTTGAGTTTAAGTTTTATATTTTGATTTGATATTTGAGTTTAAATCCCATCAGAACTGCTGACAAGCTCTGCTTTTGTGGAGAAGTCACTTAACTATTATCTGGCTTAGTCATTTCCACATTAAATTTATGGGACTGAATTTGTGCACTTCAGTGACTTCTTCAGTTCTCTCTGGATTCCCAGGAGAGAAGGGAATATATATTTGAGATTAAGTTTGAGTATAGATAAAGAGTTAGGTGGAATCAGGCTTTGAGAATGAGATGGAGATACAAAGAATCATTCCCAAGAAATAGAATTGTGTGTACCGGGAGGAATATGTAGAAGAAAACATCCAGGGCTCATAGTAAACTTTTCTTGGAAGTCAGAATGATATGAGTTCAAATCCTATTTAAGATTCTGAATAAATACATGACATTGTGCAATTCAGTTAGAGTTAATAAGCTTTTCTCTTTTATACTTGAATAGATTTGGACTCATTGAGTGCTGGGGTTAATTCCACTCTGAAAGTATGATTATGGTCAGATAAGGAGATCAAGAAAAGTCCACTTGTTATTGGGAGGGAATTAGAGTAAGAAGAAAAGACTTTTGAGGAAGAAATAGAGACTAGATATAGAGAGAGACATGGAGACAACAGACAAAAAGACAGAGATTCAAAGAGAAAGTGAGAGAGAGACAGACAGAAACAGATATAGAGAGACACAGACACAGAGAGGCACAGAGAAAGAGATAGAGACAAAGTGAGAGACAGAGAGATAAAGCAAAAAAGTGGCAGTGAGAATAATGTAGAAAAGCAGAGACAGATACAAAAAAGATATTAATAGTGAAAGTCAGTGATAGATACTGAAAGAGATATTGAGAGTGAAAGACACCCAGAGATAGAAATAAATGATAATGAAAAAAGGATTGAGCAAAGAACTCATTAATCCAGTGAAACGTGGAATAGGGTAAGAGAACATAAGTGATGGATCGCTGTAAAATAAGAAGGGACATCACATACTTGAAAGACAAGCCAACTTGTTGTCCTATTGGTTAGAGCATACTGACTCTTAAATTTTATGTCCTACAACAGCCATCAAGTTTGCTTCTTTGGAAAAGTCACTTAATCTACACCAAATTCAGGATTTTTTAGTTTAAAATGATATCAGTATGTTTAATAAAGCTCAGTATGCTAAATCCCAGTACAAACATCAAGTCACACACCCACATAACAGTATTCCACTTACAAAAGCTTCCTCTGGAAGCCTCTATATGCCCCCTGCCAGTCACAAAAGAAACTGTGGTGACAATGGGTCAGGAAAGAATTCAAGGAACTTTAAAGGGAAGAGGAGGGGAGGAAATGGAGAAAGGTGAATACTAAAAACCAGTCCATATAAAAGAGTCAGCCAATAATATCACAATGATTCAAATACAAAATTAAATTTAAAAATATTGAGAAAGCAAGCAATGCTGCTAAGAGCAAAGATGGTTGCCCTTCCTTCAACTATCCAAGATGGTCAACCTTGATAATGCCATCTCTCTCTGTTGCTCTCTCAAACTTCTCTCAGGTCCTTGGTCAGGGGTTTTTTCCTCTTTCTTGCTCAGCAGAGGATTATGAGAATATAAGTACTTGATGCTGACCCTGCTACTTTTCTTCTTCCTTCCAGAAATATGTGAAAACTTTCAGGGTAACTTCATATTGTCTTGTTTGGTGAGGGGCAGAGCCTTCTTCAGGGTCCCCTCCATCACGGACCACTTTTTTCTTGATCTTTAGCTCACTTGCATAGTCCAAGGTGTCCTCACACTCATCCTGGCTCTGGCATCTCCCCTTTGTTTTCCTAATTCCACTATCTACATCCTTGTAGACCTCGGGGATTGACCCTGTGTAACTTTTGCTGCTCCCTTCTCAGAGTCTTTTGAGAGCAGCAAAGACTTACCTTTCTGCTCACCATCACTCTTCCCTTTTTCCAGAGGAGGAGACAGTCCTCCATACATGCTTCCATTTCTCTGGTCTTCCAGAACCTCCTTGCACCAAGTTTCTACTTTCCTCTTCACATTTTTGCTCAAGATCTCTGCACCTCTGTAGCTTCACCAGTTCTTGTTTCTTCTCTTTGCTTCATCACTGGAGCTCAGTCAGCCTCATCCTTTAATCTAGTTCCATTGCATCCATATTCTCAATGGCAGACTTGATAGAGTACATAGATTCATTCATTTTCTGTATTTAGCTATACTTCCTATTAGGTTTCAGTTCCCAGGGCAGCTTGATGGTCTTCAAAGAGTCCATGAATGGAATGGAGAGCATCTCTATCAATATATGGGTGTTGGCAGCTAGCAAGCTCTCAAAGATGGGTCACCTAAGAGTTCTCTGGATTTTCAACTTCCTGTGTCTTCTCCAGTTCTAAATCAGCAATCTTATTCTGCAGAGTGATGTCTTCTAAGAATCTCTTCTCCAACGATAGGGTCTCAGTCACCTCCAGGTTTGCCAGGATTTCAGTGCCACCACCAATGTTTAGCAGGAATTAAGTTTGAGGGAGCTCTCTCATGGCAATCAATCCATTCATACTGACCAGTGGGTTATTGGAGTTGATATTCTGACTGGGGAGTTGACAGGGGGACACTTCTTCTGGGAATGTGGGGGATGGCTTGCAATGGTCCTGCCTCCTTTGCTGGTAAAGTGAAGGACTCTTGTCCCCCAGGACGAGACTCCCTATCCTTTATTTCCATGCTGCTTGGAGACCAGCTGGGCAGAATGGTGCTATGTTTTTCATTTGCTCTTCTCTTTGTTTCCCTCATCAGAGATCTTCCTCATGTTTATCTAATGGGCCTTTGTAACCCCTGTGAATGTAACAAGTCTGTGTACCAACAGTTACCTTATGCTGAGTCTCAGTTTCACCTTCAAATGGGCAAGGCCCCATTGTGATGCTCTAGTGGGCCATCCTGAATCTCCTAAAGCTCTTGCTCCATGGGGCCTAATGATTTGTTTGGCTGTGATAAATGACTACAATTTTTCTGGACTCTGGACTGGCCTAGCTGATGGTGATAGGGGACTGGGTGGCTCAAGTTTGGCTCATAAAACTAGTTTTGACTCATTTACACTTCTTTCACCTCAGCCTTCACCCTCTCCTCTAAGGGTTCTTCTTCAGGTCTGGTCTGGATATACTCTATTCCTTTGAGTGGGGGAAAAGGAAGGGGCTTATCCTTCAGAGAAAATTTGATGTGTTTATGACCCCCCCAAGTAATGGCACATTGTGGGCCAATCCATCTGTATCAGAAACATCTGTGGGCTGGAGGACATGGCTTATGTAATCTCTCCCAAAGGAAGTAGGAAGGAATTGGAATTAATATCTTGGAGGAATTTCTGTAAACAAGTCTTGAAGTGAGCTGGAGGCTTCATTCCCTAATTGCAAGTCTTTCTACTCTATCTGTTCTGCTGCCTCCTCTTTGGGGGTGGGGATACAAGGGGTTGGATGTGGGCAAGAAGAAGGAGGGTTAGAAGGGTGAGAACTAAGGGTGGCAGGGTTGGAGAAAGTAGGTGGCTTGGGTGTCCTCTCCAATTTCTTGATCACCTTGGTTTTGAACACTGATACAAGTGAGTCAAAAGAAGACAAGGAAAAGGGGGTGGGGAACTCATAGCCTTGCTGTAAGAAGTGCTGTGTGAGAGAGTGGGGGCTTCTGGTGAATGAAGCCTAAGCCAAAGGAGGGGGGGCCTTTATGACTGCTCACTAGTTTGGTCCTGTAGACTTTCTCTTCCAACTCCTCTGGCTATTCATTGCCCTGTAACTTTTCCATTGGTTAGGTTATGCATTGCAAGTTACAGGACCTGTGCAGCTTGCTTCAGCAAGATACACAACTCCCGTTTCAGAAGCAACTGTTGGTGAGACAGAAGCTAGAACTGATGAACATGTTAGGAGGAGCTTCAGGTTGGGACATACATCAGGAATCATGGAGGGGAGTCCACTCCATCAACTCAGGAAAAGGGGTCAAGTCTTCACTGGGATCGCTACCAGCTAAACTGAGTGAGGGTCTTGGGAAAACTGATAAGAAGACATGGAATGTAATCCACCATACCTGGGGGAAAGCTGGAAGCATGTTCTGGGGAAGGAAAGGGGGGGGCTAAGCCAAGGAGATGACCTGCTAAGCACAAGGAAGGCTACCAATCTGGGGTATCCAGGGCCACTGGGTCAGGCCCCAAATGTTCCAAGCCACTTTAGCATCAAGGAGTTGGTCTGGAAGATTAAATTCATCTCTCTTATCACCTCTTCCCTCTTGGCATCACCTGGGCAAGGGATGTCCTGGGAAAGGAGGGCACACTGGAAGTTGGTCAGGTCCTCCTCCAATGGAGATTGTGGCACCTCCAATTTGTTAAACTATTTTTCCTAAGTCTTGGTCTCTGAAGCAATCTAGATGGGATCCCTCCACTCATCATAGGCCTCAACTGAAGCCACAAAGTTGCAGACCTTGCCTTTGTGCTCCTGACCTTCTTCTTTGACTGGGGGGGGGGGGGGGAATAGTGTACATGTTGGAATAGATGGAGTGCAGAGGCAGTGTTACTGCAGAAGAAGATGAAAAAAGTACCATTTTCCCTGACTAGGAAGGGTGTAAAAAGGAGCGGGAACATGAAATGGGCGAAGTGGTAATATCAAGGATCCCCTTTCATTCTGTCCAGGTCACTGTGGACCACAGGTCTCCCATTATTTTCATGTTGGGCTGGGTCTTCATTACAACTTTACCACTCTGTATACAGAACCTTTAGCAGAAGGTCTCATCTATCACTGCAGCTGGTCAGGGAGGATGTCCTTAGAGACTTTTGGATTTGGACTCAGCCACTTCTTAAACCCTGGTGGCCCATGTGCACAACCAGAAGGGGGAGTTCCCCTTAGTCCCCTGCTCCAGGCAGTTCAGTCTCACTCCCCTTCAGCCTTAGTATCCTCAGTCATGTCTACAACAATTCAAGACCATGGCTCCTCCTTAGCCTTGTTGTTTTTCTTGCTAAAGGGTGGTGGCAGGTTCCCTTGATATGTCCATTCTTTGTTTCACTCCTTGGAAAAATCCTCATGGGAGGCTTTGGAAAGGTGGATAAGCTCTTTGTCCACAAGTGGGGGGGGGGGGGGCTTATATGTGGCTGACTAGTATCCTAGAAACAGGGTTCTGGGGGTAAAAGGCCACCTGAACTGGCAGATAGAATCCATCTTTTGAAGAGTCAAAGAGGCCTGGATGCCCCACCTGGGCCAGAAGAGCACTGCTCCTGTTGGGGACTCCAGCTGACTCAGGGAAGTCCTTAAGGCAGATGGAAAGAGCTTGGACAGGTGAGTTCCTCACGAACAGACACTTCAGCTGATTCCATCTTCTTCATCCTCCATGCCTTCCAAAAGTAATTGTTACACACACATTTTAGGTACTATCTAAAAGCAACCATCCACAAAACTTTCCTCAGGTTTTTCCTTAAATTAAATCATGGGACTGTATGTGATAATGTCTATGGATGGTTGAGTTATTTGATCTTTTGGCTGACAAAGAAAACAATGAAATCTCTAGTGGCCTTGGGTTGGAAGAAGAGAATTAAAATGAAAGGGAACAAGGCATCACTGTGTACAGTGATGCAGAGAAAGTTCAACTGGGGTGAGATATATATGTATGTTGGAGAGATATGACACTGAGTGGACTGATCTTTGAAGTCTTATGAACCTGAGTGTAAATCTTCTTTTACTTTGCTTCTAATCCTTTGAAACTGGGCAATTCACTTAGGAGTGGGGAAGCCTCTATTTCTTCTGGCATAATTAAATGCAGTTGGGCTCAGGAGTCCCAACACTTCTTGCTTTCAGTCTTTGATTTTTTAAAAATAAAAATGTTAAAAAAAACCCAGCCTACTGGGAGTTGATCGAATGTCAATTTCACATCATTTGCTGGAAAAGTGTCTTACTCTGGACAATTCCCTGAATCATTGTCAGCCTCAATTTTCATCTCATTCAATTTATGATGCTGCCTTGATGATATCTAATGACCTTCCATCTCTATGATCCTGTGATTGCCAAAGAGAAAAAACAACATCTGCTTGGGATTAGTCTTGAGAGAGGAAGGGGAGAGAGAGAGAGAGAGAGAGAGAGAGAGAGAGAGAGAGAGAGAGAGAAAGAGAAGAGAGAGAGTTAGGGAGACTCAGTCATTAAGGACCAAGAGACAGAGGCAAGGCAAGTTTCCAGAGGAAAGTGACTGAAAGGAATATGTAGAATAAAAGAGCTCGATATTACTCTGGGAAAATTCAGGTAGTGTGTCCTAGTCACTGTCTGCTGTTTTATTGAGTTAGATTAATGGCCCCAAGGGGTCCTTCCAGATCTAAATATATGAATTAAGATACAGTAAGTAAAAAAGTACAGTTAATATTGCATGAGAATCTGAGTATGGAAAAGGGTTTAAAGAGAGATAATAGAGAGGAATTGAGAGAAAGACACAGAGGCAAATTAAGAGAGAGAGAAAAAAAAAAAAACATGTGTCAAGGGCCATAGTGAGGGAGGTAATCATTATGGAGAAAAATGACGAAGAGATAAGACAACAGGCAGAGATAAATGAAAAGGAAAAACATACTCAGAAAGTATAAAGAAAACCAGTTGGATCTCATAATGGTAAAGCCATTTCCTTGAAATTGACTCTGACACCTTTGCCACTGATCTGTTCTTATTCTGGAAAAAGCACAGAATAACTTCCAACCTTAGCTTTCTCATTAAATTTCTGCGTCTGGATTGGATGGTTTCTAATGACCTTCCAGTTCAATTATCCTCTGGGTGCCCAAGAGAGAAAATAATATCTTAGTGTAATTAAACTTGAAATAGAGAGGTAGAGTTAGAGGGAATTAGAAGTTGAGGATCAGAAGAAGACAGAAACCAGTGTCCAAAAGAATTGTAAGTTTGTAAATGGAAAGAGATTGAAGTGAGGGTTGGGGTGGTTGTGAAGAAGGATGTGAATAGAAAAGAGTGAGGTTTCCTAGTGGCCCCGGCTGAGTATGTTTTTTTTTCTATTTTAATTTTATTTATTTAAGGCAATCGAGTTACCCAAGGTCACACAGCTAGGTAATTGTTAAATAATTGAGTCCAGATTTGAACTCAGGTCCTCCTGACTCCAGAACCAGTGTTTTATCCACTGTGCCCCTTAGCTGCCCCCTCTGCTGAGTATCTTGCTACTCATTTTTAATAAGTGTTTGACGCCGAGTATTTCAGATAGAACTCCTGACCCCAAGGTTCTTTCCATCCCTAAATCTTTGATTGTATTGATGACAGGGAGCAAAAGAATAGATCAGGTATTATTGAGGGCAATTAGAAGCACGCGGGGGCGAACTTTCAAGGAGGAGAGAGGTGAGGAAAAGGGAGACATTGAGATATTGACAGAGACAGGAACAGAAAAAAATAGAATGAGATAGATACACAGAATCAGACCAATATAGAGAGGCAAAAATAGAGTGGCAATGATAGAGAAAAAGGAAACCAGACACAGATATAGAGATACTGATATATAAAAAAAACACCCACAGATAGACAACCTCAACGATGTGAACAAGGGAGTGAGGGAAGAGATCATTATGGAGAAAAATGAGGAATAGACAAAAGAGACTCCAATTAAGGGACAAAGGAAAGAGGTACCTAGCTAGTTTAGAAGTCAACTCAGTGAACCCTAGTGTTCATTCCAGTTCTAAAGCAATATTAATGATAAAGATAAAAAGAAAAGCACTAATTAAGGAGTAGGAATTAGATCAAGAAAAACAAAACTGTTAAGGAGGATGGAGTGAAAGACAAAGGTAGACTGAAATAGAAGGGGGCTAGTAAAAAGGAAAAAAGACACAGACAAAAAAGAGAAAAATATAGATGTAAAAAAAATAAAAGACCCTTATTACTGACTAGAAAGAGGTGCAGCAAAGAAAGGAAAGATTTTGAAATGGAAAGTAAGAGAGGATGAAGGAAAAGGAAAGAGAGAGGGAGAAAAAATGAAAGATTAAGAGAGAGGCAGGAGAGAAAGAGAGACAAGAGCAGAGAGAAAATATAGATATAAAAGTAGAGAGAGAGACAAAAAAATGAGAATCAGAGACAGAAATAGCAAGAGGTGGGAAGAAGCTATTTTGTTACTTTGTCATACTGAATATTTCAAATTTACAGTTTGAATTTAAATTTTACTTTACCTACTTATACCCAAATTCTAGAGAAGTCACTTAACAACTGTCAGCCTGTTTTTCCTTAAGTAAAATCATGGGGCTGTATTTGATGGTATCTAATGATCAAGCCCACTTAGAATTGGAGTGAGAAGAGAAGAAATTGTGGATTTAGAGTGAATTGTTCATGGAAAAATAGAGATATGTAGAGGGAATGGATGGCTGGGAATGGCCTTTGGGGGTCATTTGTGGGACTGAGGCAATGAAGTCTATATTCATATCATTGGGAATAAATATAAGCTGAGTTGAAATCTTTTCTCACACATGTTCTTAGTAGATGAGTGACCCATGATAAATCACTTAAAGCAATTAAGTGTTTTTTTTTTACTTCTGCCCTGATAGATTAGGGCTCAATGACCCCCTGGGGTTCTTTCCAGCTCTGAGTATAAATTTGGACAGTTGAGTGATTGTAGTAGGTGTTCTCATAAGGGAGAAAGAACTAGAAATGGAAGTTAGAACTTTAGACATGGTAGGTATCTGAGAGGCAGTTTCAGGTCATTTAACAGTGTCTTCTGGTTAGAATTAGAATTATAAGACTTGGCATTTGAACTCAGAGAATACAAAGTTGTTTTACCCCAGGTGAATTATTTCACTTTTTCTAGTCAGTTTTCTCTTCTCTCAATTGCTGGAATTAAAATTGATGCTCTCCCATTTTACTCCAGCTTCATATTACTGTGAGGGTCAAAGGGAAAAAAATCCTCAAGCACCACATGTCATGTATGTGTGTGTATATGTGTCTTTGTGTGTGTGTGTGTTTGTGTGTGTGTGTGTGTGTGTGTGTGAGAGAGAGAGAGAGAGAGAGAGAGAGAGAGAGAGAGAGAGAATAGGAACTACAATCACTTTTCCTGGATTTTTTGATTGCCTAAATTGGAGAAATTCCCACCCCCTCAGTGACCTAATATTAGAAAAAAAAACTAACTCTTCTTCAAAGACACAGTCAAAGTCTTATCCACTGCTGTAACAAGTACTTCCTGTTCTTGGATAAGAAACAATACATGTTTATATAAAATGTCTTCTTTCTCAGCTTTAAAAATATTTCATCCCTTCCCATTATCTCCTGACCTTGCATAGAAAATATGCCAGTCAACATTCATTAATCACCTACTACCTGTCAGTTATCCTGCTAAACACTGAAGATATAAAGACAGGCTAAAGGTAGTCTCACCTCTAAGGGAGCTTTCAGTCTAATGATAGAGATAACACGTCAAAAACTACATACAAACCAGACATATTCATGACATATTTGAAATGGGAAGACATTAGAATTAAGGGGTACTGGGGAAAAATTTCTGCAAAGGATAGAATTTGAGCTCGTGGTCAAAAGAAAGAAAGGAAACTTTGATAAGAATGGGGACCATTAGTTCTGGCCAAGATGATGGAGAGAACCCAGGCACTCTCTGAAATTCTCCTGGCTTTGCCTCAGAAATAACATGAACTAATCCTCTTAACAGAATTTTGAACCCTAGAATTCAGAGAAGAGCCTAGGATAAAAACATCTACCAACATTGTCTGTCTCAGGGGAACATGGGTGAGTCAGGGGCAAAGAAAAGAGAGCCAGACAGGGGCAGCAGGGTGAGACAAGGGGACTAACCTAAGAACAATGGTAGAAGTGTTTGCTGTGTGTGCAGTGACAGGGAGAGATTCAGAGCAGAAACATATATTGTGTGGGGCTACAGAGCTCCAGAGAGGCAGCAAAACATCAATCTGATCAGTTTGACAGGTCTGGAAGACCAGGGCTTTGAGCCCCTTTGTTTTCAGTGAAGTCCCCTGTTTCCAGTTGAATACCCTCCCCCCATTATGTTGGAGAAAGTGACTCTTCCCAGGCTCAAGTATGGGCTGCCGATCTCCCCCAATGCTGATTGAAGATTAGGTAGATTAACTATATAGACCCAGGGCCCAGTTCATATTATTCAAGGATAACCCAGATCCTGGTGTACCACCCCCCAATCCCTGAAGCCCTAGGTTGTGGGTCACGAATAAAGGTAACATACACTCCAGAGAAAAATTCTAACATCCCCTACTGACCAGCCCACTTGAAGTTACTAAACCCAGTGAGCAAAGCCTCTAGGAATCTCAATACCAAAGGTCTGTGAACCAGCCCCTCACTCAACAAAAGGTCCTAGGAAAATGAAGAAAAGACAGCAGAAAGTGGGGTCCATTGTAAATTTCCATGAAGACAAGCATCCCAACACAGAGAGAACTAGAGGTCTAGAGGAGAATATGAATTGGTTTGCAGCCCAGAAAGCCTTCTTAGAAAGGATCAGGAAGGTAAGGGAGTGGGGGGGAGACTGCTAAGGTCTATCCTCTGTCCCTGGGACAAGACTCTGGGGCTTTGCCCATATTCAGGCACTGATCACAGTCTTGGCCCCCATGCTGTCATAAAACAGGGATCTTCCTCACTGCCCTAGGGCAGAGGGTTTGTACTTGTAATCATCCACATACCAGTGCACTGGCAGGACAGCAGTCAGAACCTCCCATAAGATCTTGAAGGAACTGAAGTCCATGTGGGCATGTCTGAATAATATTCAAAAGCTCAGGAAGAGGCCCAAAACCAGGGCACAGTCTGGGGAAATGAGTAAACAGAAAAAAAAGGAACCTGACCATAGACAATTACTTCGGTCCCATGGAGGATCAGAATGCACACTCAGAAGATGACAAAGTCGAAGCTTCTATATCCAAAGTTTCCAAGAAATATACGAGTTGGGCTCAGGCTATGGAAGAACTCAAAAATATTTTGAAAATCAAGTAAGGGAGGTAGAGGGAAAGTTGGGAATGGAACTGAGAGAGATGCAGGAATATCATGAAAACTAAGTAAGTAGCTTAATCAAAGAGATCCAAAAAAAAAATGCTGAAGAAAACAACATGCTAAAAACCAGTTTAGGTCAAATGGATAAAACAATCCAAAAAGTTAATGAGGAGAAGAATGCCTTAAAAAGCAGAACTGACCAGATGGAAAAGGAGATAAATAAGAAGGAAAATAAATACTTCAAATGTAGAATGGATCTAAAGGAAACTGATGACTTAGCAAGAAATCAAGACACAATAATTCAACAACAGAAGAAGGAAAAACTAGAAGAAAAATGTGAAATATCTCACCAAAAAAACAACTGATCTGGACAAACAGATCCAGAAGAGACAATTTAAAAATTATTGGAATACCTGAAAGTCATGATCACGAAAAGAGCCTTGACTTCATTTTTAATGAATTTCTACAGGAAAATTTCCCTGATATCCTAGAAGCTGAGGACAAAATAAAAATTCAGAGAATCTACAGATCTCCCCCTAAAAGAGATCCAAAAAAATAACCCCCAGGAATATTATAGCCAGGTTCCAGAACTTCCAAGAGAAAGAAAAAATATTACAAGTGGCCAGAAGGAAACAATTTAAATATTGTGGAACTACAGTCAGGATCACACACAAGTTAGCAGTATCCATATTAAGAGCTTGTAGGACTTGGAATATAATATTCCAGAAGGCAAAAGAGTGTGGAATGCAACTGAGAATCAACTACTCAGCAAAACTGAACATCCTCTTTCAGGAGCAAAGATGGATTTTCAAAGAAACAGGGAAATTGCAAATGTTTATGTTGAAATGACCAGAGCCGAACAAAAAGTTTGATCTTCAAATCCAGAACTTAGGTGAAGCACAGAGAGGGTAGATTAGGAGGGGAAATTATGAGGGATGAACTGTGTGTATTCCTGTATGGGATGATGATACTGATAATACTCTCATGAACCTTCTCATTTATTAGATCAGTTAGAAGGATACTATGTAGACAAGTCACAGAAGAGAGCTAAATTTGAACGTATAATATATAATAAAAATGGAGTCAGTGGGTGAAAGGGAAATGTACTAGGAGTAAGAGAAAGGAGAGGTAGATTAGGCTAAGATATTTCATGTAAAAGAGTCAAGAAATTTTGTTGTAATAGTATGGAAGTGTGGGAAGGTAAGGAGAAATGAGCGTGCCTTCATTCTTATTGGAAATGACTCAGAGAGGAAACAGCATATATATTCAATAAGGTATAGAAATATAGAAGAAAAAGGGGAAAAGGGGATGGGGGAGGGGGTATAAGTGATAGAGGAGAGGATTAATCATGGTAGAGGATAGCCAGATATAACACATCTTCTTTGTTACTTTTTGAAAGGTGGTGGAATTGTGTGGCCTGTCTGTGACCAAGGGGATGAGTGAATGATGGGTCTGTCTGGAGTGGGATGTAAGCACTGGGGTCTCCTAGCCCCAGGGCTGGTGCTCTGTCCAGTACACCATTCAGGTGCCCCACAGAATAATTTTGAAGAAGGAAAGACTGAAAAAGGAGAGAAAATGTAATAAATGGTAGTGGGGAGGAATGGATGAAGGGAATTACAATCAGCAACTACAACTATGGAAAAATATGGAAGTAACAATTCTGATCAACTTATGATAAGGAATGCGATCTACCCCAGAGACAGAGTTGATGGTATTAGAACAGAGAATGAAGCACACTTTTTTTCTCTTTCTTTCACTTTATTTATCATGAGGATTTATATTTTTCTGGGGGAGGGGGGGGATGATGTTTACCCTTACAACAAAAGTATTTTAGTAATGTGTAAACAAATAAAAAAGATAAAAACAAAAAAGATTGGGGCAAAACAGATGCTTCACAGGGTTATTAAGAAATAAAGCATTTTATGTTTTAAAAAATCAACTGGAAAAATTGGGAAAAGAAATGAAAGAGAAATTTAACATTTCACAAGAGAAAATTATCATTTTGCAAAAAGAAAATGAAAGTATAAATGGACAGATGCAAAAAGAAAATAATCCTCTCAAAACCTCAATTTGGCAAATGGAAAACTCCTTCAAATAGAATTGAAAAATTGGAAAAGGAGTTGCAAAAGGTAAATGAAGAAAATTTAAAAGATTGGAATCTCTGGAAATGAATGACTTCATGAGTCAAGAAGAATCTGTTAGACAAAACTGAAAAAAATAGAAGAAAATGTAAACTACTTCACCAGTAAAACAACTGACCTGGAGAATAGGTCCAAAAGAGACAACTTAAAAATCATTGGGCTTCTTGAAAACATTGAGGAGGGGGGAGAAAACCTGCATTACATACACCATGATGTAACTGAAGGAGAATTGCCCTGATATAATGGAACCAGAGGGCAGAATCATTACTGAAAGAATACATCGGGGTGGCTTGGTGGCATAGTGGATAAAGCACTGACCCTGGAGTCAAGAGTACCTGTGTTCAAATCCAGTATCAGCCACTTAATAATTACCTAGCTCTGTGGCCTTGGACAAGCTACTTAACCCCATTTGTCTTGCAAAATATCTAAAGAAAAAAAGAAAACATCATCCCCTCCTCAAAGAAGGTCCTAAATTGAAAACACCAGAACTGGGCAAACATCTGAACTATCAGAAAAAATCCTGCAAGCAGCCAGAAAGAAACAATTTAAATAACAAGGAGCCACAGTAAGGATTACACAGTAATGTTGGATCACCATTAAAGGATCAAAGGGCCTGGAATATGATATTCTGAAGAGCAAGAGAGCTTGGAATGCAGCCAAGAATTCACTATCCAGAAACAATCTTTTCTTCCATGGAAAAGGACAGACATTTACAAAATAGACTTAAACATTTCCTGATAAAAATACTAGAGTTAAATACAAAATGTGGACTTCAAACAGGAGATTCAAGAGATACATGAAAAAGTAAGAAAGTGAAAAGAAAAAGAGATATTGTTATCAATTAAGATGAAATTGGCTATGTCCCCAACTGGGCAAAAGATTCTCATAAACTTTGATAATTGTAACTCTATTAGAGAGAATATACTTATTCAGAAGTAATGGATACTCATGATTTGTCCATGACTGTGATAGAATGATTTAAAAATAATGTCTTTTTTAAAAAGAGGGAACAGTAAAGAGACAAAAAGATGGAGGAGATTGAATGGGGTAAATAACATCACATGAAGAAGTGCAAAAGACCTGTTACAATAGAGGGGAAGAAGGAAGGAGGTAGGAACTCCTTAAATGTTACCCTCATCAGATTTCAGATTTGACTTAAAGAAGGAAGCCCACAAACACACACACACACACACACACACACACACACACACACTCAGGTATAGAAACTTATCTTACCTTTTCAATATTAAGAGGGGAAAGGGGGGGTGAAGGAAAAGAGGAACTGAAAGAAAGAAGGAAAGAAACAAGCAACTAAGGGTAAAAAGGAAAGAAAGGGGAAGGGGTTGGATAAAGGGGGAAAACACACTGAAGGAAGTGGTATTCGGAAGCAAGTTACTGGGAAATCAGGATAAGTTAAAAAAAAAGGGGGGGAAATACAAACAGAAGGAAGATAGCATGGGGGGGCAATAAAAAGTTAGTAATTATAAATTTGAATGTGAATGGTATGCAGTCTTCCATAAAATGTAAGTGGAAAGCAGAGTAAAAAAAAAAAACCCAAATTTTACAATATGCTACTGACAAGAAACTAATCTGAAGCAGAGAGATACATACAGAGTAATGATAAAAGGTTGGAGTAGAATATATTATACTTCAGCTGAAGTGAAAAAGACAGGGGGTAGCAATCCTCATCTCAGACAAACTAGCTGAAAAAATAGATTTCATTAAAAGAGAAAAGGAAGGAAACTATATCCTCCAAAGAGGTATCATAGACAATGAAGCAATTTCAATACTAATTATGTTTGCACAAAGTGGAAGAGCATCTAGTTGGAAACCTCAACCTCCTCCCAGAATTAGATAAATCTAACCATTAAATAAAAAAGAAGGAAGTTAAGGAGCTAAATTGAATATTAGAAAATCTAAACATGATATACCTTTAAAGGAAATTGCACAGGGATGTAAAGGAATATAACTTCTTTATATAACACATGGCACTTACACAAAAATTGACCATGTACTAGGGCATAAAAAATCCCTCATAATCAAACGCTGAAAGGCAGAAAAGGTGAAAACTTCCTTCTCAGGCCATTATGCAATAAATGTCACATGTACAAATGGGTCATGAAGAGATAGACCCAAAGCTAATTAAGAAATAAATAACATAATTTTGAAGAATGAGTGGATCAAATAACAAATTATAGATATAATTAATGATTTCATCCTAGAAAATGTTAATAACAAGAGAATATACCAAAACTTATGGGATGCAGCCAAAACAGTTAATGCATACATCCAAAAAATTAGAGAAAGAACAAATTAACCCCCCCAATTAGTTAATAACAAATTAGAAAACCTGAAAATTAAACCAGAAATTAGTAAAATTGAAAACAAGAAAACTATTGAATTGATAAATAAAACCAAGAGTTTAATGAAAAAAAACATTAAAATAGATAAACCGTTGGTTACTTTGTTTCAAAAAAAGAAAGAAAACAACAAATTACTTGCATCATAAATAAACAAGTGAACTCTCCACAAATGAGGAGAAAATTAAAGAAATAATTTACAACTATTTTGCCTAACTGCATGTCAATAATTTTGATAATCTAAGTGAAATGGATGATTATTTTCAAAAATATAATTTGCCCAGGTTAAATGAAGAGGAAATTAAATACATAAATACACTATGACAAAGCAGGATTTATTCCAGGAATGTAGGGCTCTTTCAATATTAGAAAAACTCTCAGTATAATTGACTACATGAATAACAAACCTAACAGACATCATGATTATCTCAATAGATTCTGAATAAGCCTTTGATAAAATACAGGATCTATTCCTACTAAAACATTATAGAGTTTTGGAATCAATGGATTGTTCCTTAGAATGATAAGCAGTGTCTATCTGAAACCATCATCAAGCATTATATGCAATGGGATAAGCTAGAAGCATCCCTAATAAAATCAGGGGTGAAACAAGGATGTCCATTATCACAACTACTATTCAATATTATATTAGAAATTTAACTTCAGCAATAAGAGAATAAAATGAAATTGAAGGAATTAGAGTTGAGAAGGAAGAAACAAGACTCACTCTTTGCAGATGTGATGATGGTATACCTATAAAAACCTAAAAAATAATCTAACAAAGCTACTGGAAAAAATTAGATACTTTAGCAATGTCTCAGATTATAAAAAAAATCCAACATAATTTCTCAGCTTTTCTATATATTATTAACAAGATACAACAGCAAGAGCAAGAAAGAGAAGTCCAATTTAAAGTAACTTCAGATAACATAAAAAACTTGGGAGTCCACCTACCAAGGCAGACTCAGAAGCTCTATGAAAACTACTATTAAAAAACTTTTCACACAAATAAAATCAGATTTAAATAACTTGGAAAATAACAACTATTCATGGATAGGCTGAGCTATTATAATAAAAATCACAATTTGACCTAAATTCACCTAATTATTTAGTGCCATACCAATCAAACTCCAAAAAAATTATTGTAATGATCCAGAAAAAATTGTAACTAAATTCATATGGAGAAAGAAAATGTCAGGAGTATCAAGGGATTTAATGAAATAACGTACAAAAGGAGGCAGCTTAACCTTAATAGATTTAAAATTATATTATAGACCATCAGTTATCAAAAATGTCCTAGGTATAAAAACACAACAATAAATGATTTTAGTAATCTGCTGGTTTTTTGGTTTTGTTTTGGTTTGGTTTTTTTTAGGTTTTTGCAAAGCCAAGAGTTAAGGCCATGGAGTTAAGTGACTTGCCCAAGGCCACACAGCTAGGTAATTATTAAGTGTCTGAGACTGGATTTGAACCCAGGTACTCCTCACTCCAGGGCCAGTGCTTTATCCACTGCAATAATCTGGTATTTAATAAACCCAAAGAGACCACGTTCTTGGATAAGAACTCACTATTTGATAAAAATTGTTGGGAAAAATGGAAGATAGTATGGCAGAAACTTGTATTAGAACATATCACACCATATACTATGATAAGAACAAAATGGATGAAACTTGTAGACATAAAATGCATTATTATAAGTAAATAAGAGAATAAGGAATAGTTTATGTGTCAGATCTTTTGAAAGAGGAGCAGTTAATATCCAAGGAAAAGATTGAGAACATCATGAAAACAAACTGGATGATTTTGATTGCATTAAATTAAAAAGGTTTTGCACATACAAAACCACTGTAAACAAGGTCAAAACAAATTTAATAAATTGGCAACCAATTTTTTTTACAACTAATATTTCTGACAAAGGACTCATTTCAAAAATATATAGAGAACTGAGTAAAATTTATAAAAAAAAAAAAACCCAATCCATTCTCCAGCTGACAAATGTTCAAAGGATACAGAAAGGCAATTTGCAGATGAGGACATCAAAACTATCTATAGTAATATGAAAAATTGCCTTAAATCATTTCTGATTGGAGAAATGTAAATTAAATCATCTCTGAGGTACCACCTCATACCTTTAAGATTGGACAATATGACCAGATTATTGTAAGGATTTGGGAAATCTGGGCAACTAATGCATTGTTGGTGGAGCTATGAACTGATCTAACCTTCCTGGAGAGCTATTTGGAATTACACCCAAAGGCCAATAAAATGTGCATACCCTTTGATGCAGTAATACCACTACTGGGTCTATGCCCTGAAGAGATAATGAAAAAGGATAAAAATATCACTTGTCCAAAAATATCTATAGCAACTCTTTTTGTGGTGACAAAGAATTGGAAATCATGGGGATGTCCATCAGTTGGGGAATGGTTGTGCAAATTGTTGTATATGTATGTTATGGAACACTATTGTTCTATTATAAACCAGGAGGGATAGGATTTCAGAGAATCCTGGAAAGATTCGCATGAATTGATGCTGAGTGATTTGAGTAGAAGCAGAAAAACAGCAGCATGGCAGTGATGATCAACCTTAATGAGCTTGCTTATTCTATCAGTGTAATATTCAGGGACAATTTTATGGTATCTGTGATGAATACCATCTTTATCCAGAGAACGAACTATGGAGTTTAAACAAAGACAAAAAATTATTACCATCAATTTAAAAAAAAGTTACCACATAATTTTTCTATCTCTAATATTTTATTTCTTCCTCAAGGATATGTTTTTTTTTCTCTCAACACATTCAATTTTGACCAATGCATAGCATGGGAACAATGTAAAGATTATCAGATTGCCTTCTGTGGGGGGAGTGGGGAGGAAGGGGAGTGTGCAGGAAAATTGTATAATTCAAAATTTTACAAAAATGATAGGTTGAAACCAGTATTATATGCAATTGGAAAACAAAATATGTACATAATAAAAAAGAAGAAAAAAGAATAGGGACCTTTGCAGGCATGGAGGATAACCAATGACAATAGTCAGTCAGAAGTTAGAACTTCTTGCTCTGGGAACAAGAACATGGCCAATGTCACTGAATCACAAATATGTGGATAGGAGAATGTAAAGTGAAAGAAAATTGAAAAGGTGCCTGATTAAGAAGGGCTAGGCATGCTGACTATAGGGATTTCATTTCATCCTGGAGACTCTGGAAGTCATTAAGTAGTGGATTTCCATAGCTGGACTTAATCATTTGGACAACTGAATGGAGAATGGATTGTAGTAGCATGAGACTGGAGGCAGGAAGAGCAACAAAAAGGCTCTTTCAATGGTCCTGGTATGAGATGATGATGAACTACCCCCAAATGGTGGCAGTGTGAGAGGACAGTTGACAATAATGAGAGGTGTGAAGATAGTACAATGGATAGATAATAAATTCTTTGATTTTTCTTCCAAATTGCCCCCCCCTTAGTTGTAAAGATTGTTTCCCAATTTACTACATTTCTTTTGATCTTGGTTACATTGGTTTTATCTGTGCAGAAGCTTTTTAATTTAATGTAATTGAAATCATCTAATTGATTTTTGGTGATGTTCTCCAACTCTTCCTTAGTCATAAACTGTTCCCCTTTCCATAGATCTGACAGGTAAACTAATCCTTGATCTTCTAATTTGCTTATAGTATTGTTTTTTATGTCTAAGTCCTCTAACCATTTGGATCTTATCTTGGTAAAGGGTGTGAGGTGTTTGTCTAATTTAACTTTCTTCTATACTAACTTCCACAAGTTTTTATCAAAGAGGGAATTTTTATCCCTATGGCCAGACTCCTTGGGTTCATCAAACAGCAGATTACTGTAATCATCTCAAGAAGAAAATCTTGCAAGCAATCAGATAGAAACAATGTAAATACTAAGGAGCCACAGTCAGGATTACATAAGACTTGGCTGCACCAACAGTAAGGGATTGATGAGCCTCGAATATGATACCGTGGAGAGCAGCGGAGCTTGGCTTACAGAATTCACTTTCCAGCAACACTGAGCCTTCTCTTTCAAGGGAAAAGATGGAAATTTACTGAAATGGGAGAGTTTCACTTTTTCCTGATGAAAAGATCAAAACTAAACAGAAATTTTGGTCTTCCAACAGGAGATTGAAGAGGTCCATGAACAGCTAAACAGGGGAATGAGAAAAAGAACTGTTGTCCAATAAGATTAAACTGTTTATATCCCCTTGTATGTAGAAGATTCTCATAACTTTTGAGAATTGTAACTCTATTAGAGGGAATATACTTAGCTAAAAGTAATCAACATTCATGACATATCCATAACTTTGATGGAATCACTTAAAAAATAATACCTCATTACAAGGGGGGGCAGTAAATGACAGGAAGAAGGGGGAGATTGAATGGTTGCATATGAAGTACAAGTGACCTTCTGCAATAAAGTGGGAAGAAGGGAGGAGGTAAGAGCCACTTACTTTTATCCAATTTGATTTGAAGATGGATTAATACACACACTGAGGTGATTTTAGAAATATCTTTCAAGTATTGTGAGGAGACATGGTGAGGAAGGAAGAGGGACTAACAGAAGGAAGGGAAGGAAGAAGGAGTAAAAGAAAATGAGAAAAAAGGGAAAAGTTCGATAGTAGATGGTAAACACACTGAAGGAGGTGTTATTCAGAAAGAAAATACTGATGAATAGGGATAAGTTGAAAAAAGGGAAAATGCAAATGGGGGAAGATAACATAGAGGACAATAAAAAGCTAGTAATTATAACTTTGAATGTAATTGGGATGAATTTTGCCATAAAATGGAAGCAGATAGCAGAGTGGATTAAAAAAAAGAATTCTACAATATCCTGCTGACAAGAAATGCATTTGAAGCAGAGAGATGCATACAGAGTAAATATAAAATTTCGGAGAAGAATATATTATGCTTCAGCTGAAATGAAAAAGGCAGGGGTAGCAATCCTTATCTGAAACAAAGAAGCTGTAAAAATAGATCTCATTAAAAGAGATAAGGAAAGAAACTATATCTTCCTAACAGATCCTATAGAAAATGAAACTATTTCAATACTAAATATGTCTGCACCAAGAGGTATAGCATCTAAATTCTTAGAGGAGAGATTGAATGACTTGAATGAGATTGAATGAGAAATTGAACAAAGATATAAACAGCAAAACTCTATTGGTGAATTATTTCAACCTCTCTCAGAATTAGACAAATTAAACCATAAAACAAACAAGAAGGAAATTAAAGAGGAAAATGGCATGTTAGAAAACTTAGACATGATAAAGCTTTGGAGAAAATTGAATGGGAATAGAAAGGAATATACCTTTTTACACAAAAATTGACCATGTACTAGATCACAGAATGCTCATAATCAAATGCAGAAATATAGAAATAATGAATGCATACTTTTCAGATCATGATGCAATAAAAATCATATGAAATAAAGGATCATGGAAAGACAGACCTGAAACTAATTGGAAACTAAATTATCTCATTTTAAAGAATGTGTGGATCAAATAACATATCATAGAAAGAATTAATGATTTCATTCAAGATAATGACAATGATGAGACAACATACCAAAACTTATTAGATACAACCAAAACAGTTATTAGAGAATGTATTATATCTCTAAATGTTTACTTGGATAAAATAGAGAAAGAGGAAATCAATGAACTGAATATAAAACTAAAAACAGTTAAAGAAAGAAAAAATTAAATATCCCCAGTAAAATACAAAATTAGAAATTCTGAAATATTAAGGAGAAATTAATAAAATCAAAAGCATGAAAACTCTTGAAGTAATAAATAAAACCAAGAATTTTTTTACAACAAAATCAATAAAATAGATAATCCTTAGGTTAATTTGATTTAAAAAGTAAAGAAGAAAGACAAATTACTAGCATAAACAATGAAAAAGGTGAATTCACCACCAATGAGGAGAAAATTAAAGAAATAATTTGGGACGATTTTACCCAACTATATGCCAAGAAATTTGATGATCTGAGTGAAATGGATGAATATTTACAAAAATATAAATTATCCATGTTAAAAGAAGAGGAAATTAAATACCTAAATAACCCTATCTCACAAAAATTATTTCAAAAAGCCTTCAATGAACTCCTTAAGAAAAAATCTCCAGGACCAGATAGATTCAAGTGAATTCCATCACACATTCAAGGAATGATTGCTTCCAATTCTAACTATTTGAATAAATAGGTGAAGATTAGAAGGCTGTCTAATTCCTTCTATGACACCAATATGGTGCTGATATCTAAACCACGAAGAGTCAAAAACAGAGAAAAAAAACATAGATCAGTTTACCTAATGAATATGCATGCAAAAATCTTAAATAAAATCTTAGCAAAGTGATTACAACAAGTTATCACTAGGATAATAAACTATGACCAAGCAAGATTTATCCTAAGAATGTAGGGTTGGTTCAATGTTAGGAAAACTGTTCGTTTAATTAACTATATCAATAACAAACCTATCAAAATTCAAATGATTGACTCAATAGATATTGAATAAACCTTTGACAAAATACAACACACATTCCTTCTAAAAACACTAGAGAGTGTAGGAAAAATGCGTTGTTCTTTAAAATGATAAGCAGAATCTATGTGAAACCATCAACAAGAATATGCAATGGGGTTAAGCTAGCATCATTCAAATAAGATCAGGGATGAAACAAGGATGCCCATTATCACCACTGCTGTTCAATATTGTATTAGAAATGTTAGCTTTAGTAATAAGAGAAGCAAAAGAAATTGAAAGAAATAGAATTGGGAATGAAGAAACAAAACTCTCACTCTTTCAGATGTTATGATGGTATACTTAGTGAACCCTTAAAAACTGTCAAAAAATGCTACTGGAAAAGTTAGCAACTTAAACAATGTGATATGATACAAAATAAAGCCACATAAATCCTTGGCATTTCTAAATATTACTAATAAAATACAGCAGCAAGAGTTAAAAAGAGAAATCCAATTTAAAATAAATTCAGGGTAAGCTAGATGGCAGAGTGGAAGGAGTGCCAGTGCTGGAGTCAGGAGGATCTGAGTTCAAATTTGATCTGAGAAACTTAATAATAATTATCTAGCTGTGTGACTTTGGGCTAGTCACTCAACCCCATTGCCTTGTTGAAATAAAAAAAAATAAAAAATAAAATAACTCCAGAAAACATAAAAACTTGGGCATCTATCTGCCAAGGCAGAATCAGAAACTCTATTAAAACAATTACAAATGATTATTCATACAAATTAGATCAGATCTAATTAATTGAACAAATGTCAAATGCTCATAGATAGGCCAAGATAACATAATAAGAATGGTAATTCTACCTAAATTAAACTACTTATTTAGTGTCATACCAATCAAACTTCCAAAAAATTCCTTTAATAAAGTCTAAAAAATAGTAACTAAATTAAAAATTAGGACCAAAAGGTCAAGAATATCAAGGGATTTAATGAAAAAATGCAAAAGAAGGCAGGCTAGCCATACTAGATCTAAAATTAGATTATAAAGCATCAGTTATCAAAGCTGGATAAATACTGGCTAAAAATATAATGGTGATTCAGTGGAATAGATTAGGTGCTAAAGAGACTGCAGGAAATGATTATAGTAATCTACTGTTTAATAAACCCAAAGAATCCAGCTTCTGGAACAAGAATGTATTCTTTGATTAAGACTGTTGTGAAAACTGGAGGATAGTAAAGCAGATACTCACATTAGATCAACATCTCATATCCTATACCAAGATGAGGTCAAAATAAGCACAGGATTTAGACATAAAAGACAATATTTTTAAGCAAATTAGGAAAACAAAAATTAATTTACTTGTCAGATCTATTGTAAAGGGATGCAGTTCATGACCAAGGAAGAGATAGACAGCATTATTTAAAAAAAAACAAAATGAATAATTTTGATTACATTAAATTAAAAAGGTTTTGCACAAATCAAACAATTATAACAAAGATCAAAAGGAATGTAATATATTGGCAAAAACATTTTACTATCAGTGTTTCTGACAAAGAACTCATTTCTAAAATATATAGAGAACTGAATCAAATTTAGAAAAAAAATAGTCATTCTCCAATCAACAAATGGTTAAAGGATATGCAAAGGCATTTCTCAGACAAAGAAATCAAAGCAATTCAGTCATATGAAAAATTGTTCTAAATAATTATTGACTATAAAAATGCAAATTTAAACATCTCTGAGGTATCATCTTATAAATCTCAGATTGGCCAATATTACCAAAAAGGAAAATGATGAATGTTGGAAGGGATTTGGGAAATCTCAGACATAAATGCATTTTTCATGGAGCTGTGAACTGATCAGAACTTTCTGGATAACAATTTGGAATTAAGTTCAAAGGACAATAAAAATGTCCAAGCCCTTTGTTCCAGCAATACCATTACTGGGTCTGTATACTGAAGAGACCATAAAAAAGGATAAAAATCACACATATACAAAAATATCAATAACACTTCTGTTTGTAGTGGCAATGAATTGGAAATTGAAGGTATATCCATCAATTGTGGAAAGGCTGAACAAATTGTGGTATTGATACAGGGGAAAGATGAAGAGAATTGTGAATGTAGAAATTAGGTGGAGATGTAAATTGACTCTTGAGATGTAAATTCACTAGAAGTAGAGAATTATGGTTGTAATACAAACAATTGTAATCTTAAAAACTGCTTGGTTGGAGACCCTCTCCATTCTTGATGTCATTGTTTAATGTAAAATTTGATTCCTAATATCCTTAGGCCTTACCCTATACCTAATTCCAGGTCAAGTTTAGGGGAAGGGAGTTTACCTTTGACCTCTGGATGAGATGTAAGTCATAAAAACCTGGGTTGAACCCTGTCTCAGGGCCTCAGTCTTCTCTGACCATGGCTCAGCAAACACTGATTTGCTGTTCTTTTATCTCTCTCTCTCTCTCTCTCTCTCTCTCTCTCTCTCTCTCTCTCTCTCTGTATATATATCCTTAGACTTTCCTAATTGTAACCTTTTAAATAATTTTTTCTTTTATTTCCACCCTTGCTTTCCTGAGTCTGAATAATGATTCCTCGTAGGCAGAAATGAACCCAAGTAGCCAGTGGTTACAGTATGTGTATGTGATGGAACACTATTACACAAGAAATCATGTGGTAGGTCTTTCAGAAAAACCTGGAAAGACTTACATGAATTGATGCTAAGCTGCTAAGTGAGATGAGCAGAACCAGAAGAACATTTTGCACCTTAACAATAGCATGGGATGATGATCATATTTGATGGACTTGCTCATTACATCAGTACAATAATCAGGGACAATTTTAGGGGAACTAATATGGAGAATACCATCTTCAAACAGAAAAGGAACTGTGGAGTTTAAATGAAGACCAAAGTTTATTATCTTCAATTTTTTAAAGTTGTCTTATGTATTAGATAATTTTGATATCTCTAATGTTTTCTTTTTTCCATTATGGATCTGTTTTTTCTCTCAACACATTCAATTTTGATCTATGCATATCATAGAAGCAAATGTGAAGACTATATAAGATTGCCTTTTGTTGGGGGAGGAGGGATGGAAGGGAGAGAGAAAAAAAATATAAAATTAAAAACCTTGCAAAAATAAAATTGGTATGTATTTGGAAAATTAAAAAAAACATTTATATAAAAAATAGAAAGAAAATACTTCCCCAAGTAAATAAATTTGTGAATTGGGAGGAGACTGAGGATATGTAGAAAAAAATAGCAAAGTCCCCTGTTGGATATTTCTGAGCCTGCTTCACATTTTTAATAAGTGTTGAACCCTGGACAATTCACATATTGTGTTTAAACTTCTTTTAAAATTTCTGGCCCCAATTTTTCTTTCCAGTCCCAAAGCATTGATTATACGGATGACTGTAATCAGGTTTCATTGCTACATTAGTTATAAGAAACTGAGGAATGATGTTACATTGATAGAATCTGATGGAAGTTGGCTTACAAGTAAGAAGAAGAAAGGGATGGACTGGCACTGGAAAACAAGGAGTCATAGTATTCTCAGGTTTGTTGAATTAGTAAAGGAAGTGATACCAGTACTAAGTTTCACAAATTGATGTTATACCTTTCAAAGTCTGACTACCAGATTGTGGGGAAGGAGAGGTTTGATAATGAATTTGAACCCACATGGGGAAAGAACTGGGTTCTTCAGATAGGTCTTTGACCTTTGCATACCCAGACAATTGGGGACAAGGGAGAAATCTGTGTTTCTAGTCAGGAGATAAAAGGCCCTGATTTCATGCAGCACATGTGCTCATTTCTATTATGGACACCCATCCTTAAGGATGTATTAATAAAGGGACCCATTATGATGTTTCTAAGATCTTGGTAAGTGTTTGTTTATTACAAATGGTAGCTCATTCTGAAGTACAATATCAATATTTGTGTAATCCCTGTATAGAAGGGGTCCTTGACACCTTTCTGGGCCCCAAGAAACTCCTGAGAAATATAACTTTGGATAGACACCTTTGGGTCTGAGAATAATCTGAAAAGACCCAAATGCTTGACTCTAGGGGTCATGAGATATACCATAATTTTTTTGAGATTCACAAAGCACTTTTGTTAACCTAATTATTTTGCTGTATCTGTAAGATTCCTGCTTCCTCACAAGACTGCCACCCCTTCCCCCAGATGCAGTAGGAACCATAAGATAGTAAATTCTACTCCCTTAAACCTGTGGGAAGCCCATGAGTACATGACTCCCTCTGGCTCAAGAAACTTGTTGAGACATAGCACAAGGACCCTGAACCTCTTCCATCCTAGTCTAGCCCCCTATCTATACTAGGCAATATGTTTTCATATGTTTGTAATAGTCTGACAAGGAAATCTAACTGCCATCTCTACTTCTGTATCCTGCTTGCTCACAATACCCACCAACCTCAAAATATTGTAAAAACCTTGTTCTCTGGACACTTGGTGCTATGGGCTTTGGGGAGGTAATCCCACATAGTCATTGGTAATAAATTGTACTCCCAAAAATTCATAGCTTGGCCTCTATCTCGATTCTTTGGGTTCAACTTTTGGTGGCCCCAGTGAGATGGTGGTGTTTTGTGTCACCACAGGAGACCTTGGGAGCCTTGAGTCTAGTTTCAAACAAACTGTCTCTCCCTTTCCTAAGGGAGCCAGCCCCTGAAGATGTTCCAGGACCCCAGGACTAGGTAGAGGAAGTATTAGTATGAACCTCTCCTCAGCTGCAATACCCCACTCAGCCTAAGTGGAGATCTTGTTACACCTCCAGAGGTAAGCTTGTTCTGGTTCTGGGTCTAGACATTTGGTTGAAGGGAAATTTCATATCAGATGTGATGTCCGGGTCCCCTCTTTTAAGTGTTCCTTGCAATATCAAAGAACACATTTGGTTGGCCTTTGGAAAGGAGAGATTGTTGGCCACCATTCTGAAATCTCCCCTCAGGGCATTCCTGAGATGTCAGGAATTTGCCATTGACCTGCATTTGTTGATGTATGTTGAAATTGTCAGTTTTTGTGATTTGTGTTTGTGCCTTATTTGTCTTTATGTGTTTAGATTTTCTATATATTTGTGTGTTCAGTTCCTCTATTGATTTGTTAAATAGGGGGACAGAGTTTCCCCAAAGACTTCCTTGGGTTGCCTCATTTAATTTGCTGTTCTTTCTTACTTCAGTCACCTGGATTTTTAAGGCAGTATTCATCTAATGCCTTCACTGGCTCTCCCCTTGAGCTTGCTTTCTGCCTGTGTTACAGTGGATAATATGATCTCTCTCTCCTCAGCTCTGCATTGTTTCTTGAGCACTTCTTAGAGGGATTTTTTTATTTTTATTTAAAAAGCGAATGGATTTTTCATGTTAAATTGACTAAGACCAAACTATTCACCCTGTTATTCTACCATTATGAGAAGCCCCCACCATTCATTGTTTATGTTCCTTTCTGTTCCCTGTTCTCCATGATTCTGTGCTGCCAGAATATTCCCCCCTCCCCCTGTTAGAAAAAGGACCAAGAGAGAGAGTTACTTCAGGAACAATTAGTAAGATAAGTGTTATTTTACAGTTAAAGAAACAGGAAAGAGACAGTGAGTATTACCAAATATGTTAAACAAAGAAATCATATAAAGAAATGCCATTTTAATTTGAAAAAGTTGTGGGAAAATAAATTTCAGAAAGAAAAGAGAGTCAGATACAATGGGGTTAACAAGATATGCCAGTATAGGGGGAACTAAACATGGTTTAATCTTTTCCCAGAATGATATGGTATCATTAGAGCTTCAGGAGTTTCTCAATATACATTCTGATACAGTTAGTTATAACAGAAAATGATGGGACATGTAAGGATTTAACAATAGAAGATCACCCCCCACACACACACACACAGAAAGGATTGTTCCTCTATAAAAGTTATTCAGCTTACTCTATTTGAAGAAGGGGGGCAGGGCATATTCTAATTAGACTAAAGAATTTTTGAATGACTATTTTCCTTCTCCAGGGTTTTAGCAGTTGTAATCAAGAAAAGATAAATATTAAAACCTTGGAGTGGTAAATGTATTGTGAAAAGTAGAATCATATCTGTGCTTTATATAGCTGTATAAGCTATGGGACTTTAGTTCAGAATAATATGAATTAAAATCAAGAGGAGTTAATGAAAAGGAATTGTGAAACAGTACATTGAAGGAAACTGTGAGCTGTATAGTCTGAGTCAGAGGCTTGGAAAAAACTTGAAAGCAAAGCCAGACATAGAGACAATTGGGATTTTTGAACCATTTGTTAAATATGGAAATTGGTAAGAGCATGTAGATAGAAGGTTTGAGCAGGGTTGACTTTGTATACAAAAGGTGGATTTGGGGAACTTTGGAAAATAGTTTACAAATCATTGTAAAAAAGGAAGGAAGTATAGAACTATAAGTCTGTAGGGAGATATGTGTTTATATGAGGTTAGGGTGATTTAAAAGTTGCACTGAACTGTCACTTTTTGCAATGTTTGGCAGTGAATTGATTGGAAAAGTAATAAACCCCATAAAGTGAAAAGTTTGATATGAAAGCAATTGCTAGGTAAATGTTAATTTTATTATGTTATTATTGATCCTATAATGTGCTCATCTAAAGATACATGTAAATTGAATTAAGGGATTTGTAAAAATGTTTGAGTTTTGATTCTGATGTTCTATGGCCCCTCCAGAGTCATGGGAGTCAGGTCAGACTTGTAAGTTATGCTCTCTTAATCAAGCTTTAGAATAACTAAACAAGGGGAAGGTAATATTTTACACTGATTGGTATGTAGTTCATGTCTTTGGGAAAAATCTGGAGTGAATGAGTAATGATAAATAGTAAAGGTAAAGAATTACTACATATTACTTTGATATCTCAAATTGCAAGGAATCTCCAATTCCCAGAACATAAAATGTTCAAGCTGTACTTTTTGAGACTTTAAAATTGTTTTTTTTTAATAACAAATTATGAATGAATTGAAGTTTCATCTGTCACATTTGTAAAGATTTGCTATGAAGAAAGAAACACTAGAAAATGCCTTGTCAATGGGTTATATCTCTCAAGGTCTTTTTGGCCCAGAGGATTTGTGAAAGGCTTTGTTTTTCACTTCATATTTATGAAAGGGAATATTGATATGTGAGATCAATGTAGCCTATTTATTATCTGTTAAAAAGAGGAAATTATACATATAAACATAACACTGTCATGGGTAATAAGTGTACATTGGACTTTTGAAATTATTGTGTATAACTAACATTGATAGAGGATCTTATTTTTCTTAGAAAATAGAAGTGTTTTTGCAAGAAGAGATAAAATAAGCTTATAAAGCAAATTTCAGAAGAGGTTTGTGTGTAAAAGACACTTAATTATAAGATTAACTTTAAGAGAACCTATTGTTTTATGATGCTTTAAGAAAATGAGTTGCCAGCATGTTATGTTTCATGTAGGTTAAGAATTTAATGTTTACAGTGTATCTTAAATGCAAGATACCCTTTCCAATAATGTTGACTAAATGTGAGGGGCTTTAGAAAATGACTAGGAAATTAAAATTATATAACCCTAATGAGATGACATCAATAAGTAAGATGGAAGGGTGTTATCAAATATGCGATCTGCTTTTGGAAATGTAAACTATTTTACTGTAATGATGTCAAAGTTGGGATTAATAATTGATTACTTTAATAAGGGAAATTATCAAAGGTCATGACTCTCTGGGTTCCCTGAAATTTTAAATGATGTTTTGGACCTTGCTCTAGTTCTGTAGGTCCAGGTATAAATGTAATAATGGAAATATTATTTTGTGAAATCTAGCTCTTAATGTGTTACATTCATTACTCTTTTGTAAAATTTAGAGATCTCAGCCCCTGAATTCCCAAGCCCCATCTCCCCACCCCTGTCACCAGGTCCTGTCTGTTCCCGCTCAGAAGATTCCTTTTCTAGATCAAAATGGGGGGGGGATACAAAAGCAGGGAGGGTAATGCTTATTCCTACATGGAAAATCCTGTTCTTTCTCCCCTCCCCCCTGAACCAACCTATTTTCCCTTTAGAAGATTCCTTCACTGAAAAAAGGGGAGAAGAAGGCAGCAGGAGGATGGTGAAGAATTGACAGAAAAATTTTTATCCCAGACACAATAGGAAGAGAGAAAATAAAAAAGCCTGCACAAAACCACCACCAGAAGGTTTTGAGTATCTCCAGGTTTTTGTTGACACATTTTCAGAATGGGTAGAATCTAATAAAACAGCATTGGAAGTAGGTTAAAAAATTCTGACAGAGCCCCATCCTGATTTGTCCTCCTGTTAGGAATCAGGTCAGACAATGGCCCTGCATTTACAGCTAAAATCTCTCAAGGAATATTCCAGATACTGGTAGAACTTGACTACTTTTTGAATGTTTAGAAAGTAACCCTATTTAATGTATTCTGATGACAGGGACACTCAGAATAGATATATGTGATATATGTGTAAGGAAGGGAACTGATTGATTATGAACCCCTCCCAATCTAAATTGTAAAGTGAATTCACTTAAGAGATCTAATTTGGTAAAACAACTATTTTAGATCACGGGACTTTTAATCAATTTTCTTTTTTATGTCAGATACTATGTTGGTCAGCAAAAGGAAATGCTACTGGGTAAATGTCATGCTATTGTAACCAAAGAAGCCAAGATGTGAGGTGATAGGAATGTACAGTTAAAGGGGTGGCTTCTCAGTATGGTCTGAGATTGGATCTTTTTGACTTGATTTCCCCAAAATGACATTTGGATAGTGTCTCTCCTGGAAGAATAAATCTGGCCTAAAACATTTGACTACCCACATGACCTCTGCCTGGACATTGATATTCAATACTTATAACTATAACAAAATTTTCCTTTGATGTCCTGGATCTTTATGGCTAGTAAGCAAATTAGAAAAAAAAAAAGTTTTAGGTGAATTGGATCGAATAGCCAGAGTTAGGTTAGGTGTATTAGGTATATGGCTCTGACACTTGCTAAAAGCTACATGTTAAGGTAGGAATTAAGTTTCTTTAATTTTATTTAGAAGAGATATTTAGGTAAGAAGAAGAAGGGGAAATTCTTAGGATAATTTAAGGCTTAGTTTAAGGCTTAGTTTGAGGAAAGGAATGTGAGTCATATAAGATTATCAGAAAAAGGAAAATCTGTGGTGTAATTGGGAATATTTTGAAAAAAAATCATTTTGGTTAAGGATGTTTGAGCCATTGTTGTAATAAGAGCAAAGGCTAAGATTTTTTTGATTTTTAAACCATATGCTGGGAACTCTGAACTAAGAGGATTGTTGAATGCATATCCTATAATCTCAAGTCAGTATGATAATTCTCATTGGGAGTTTGCTCATATAGTAAAACATAATGAAAGTTTATTGTGTTAAAGTGAAGTATGTGCATCAATATGGCAATAAGGCAAAATGTAAATTGTAATAAGCTCCAAAATCTCATTGTTTTGTGATGAAAACATGTGTTTTGATCTGAGTAAAATGTTAAGCAGTTTCTTTACCAGAAGACAAAGTCTCAACTAGTTACCTGAGCTAGAACAGACTCAGAAGATGCAGATGGACAATTGATGTCTCTAGGAGAGAAGAGAAAAGAGAAGACACTGGACTAGTTCATTTATGCCCTTCTAAGACATCAGTCTGCATAGCCTATCTAAGGAGAGGCTTATCTCTGATTTAACTGGACTATACAACTTAAAGAGATGGGTGGACTGAGAGACTCTTGTGAGTTGTAATGATGATACCAGGATCATTTGTAAAGATGCTTGTAGTTCATGCTTACTCAGGTTATGAAGATGATAACTCAAGGGGTTGAGTTATTTTGAAAAAAAGTGGGAAATGAAGTACAATATCAATATTTGTGTAATCCCTCTATAAAAGGTGTCCTTGACACCTTTCTGGGCCCTGAGAAACTCCTCAGAAATATAACTTTGACAAGGCACCTTTGGGTCTAAGAATAATCTGACAGGACCCAAATGGTTTACTCTGGGGGTCAGGAACTACACCATAAATTTGTTTGATATTCACAAAGCACTCTTGCTTACCTAATCATTTTGCTGTATCTGTGAGATTCCTGCTCCTTCCCAAGACTGCCTCCCCTTCCCCCAGTTGCAGCAGGAACCATAAGATAATAAATTCAACTCCCTTAAACCTGTGGGAAGCCCATGAGTTCATGACTCCTTCTGTCTTGGGAAACTTGTTGAGACATAACACAAGGACCCTGATCCTCTTCTGTCCTAGTCCTAGTCTAGCACCCCTAGGCCATGTGTTTCCATATGTTTGCAATAGCCTGACAAGGAAATCTATTTAACTGCTATCTCTGCTTCTGTATCATGCTTGCTCACAACCCCCCCCTCAAAATACTATAAAAACCTTGTTCTCTGGACACCTGGTGCTATGTGCTTTAAGGAGGTGTCCACACATAGTCATTGGTAATAAAATGTACCCCCCCAAATTCATAGCTTGGTCTGCATCTCACTTCTTTGGGTTCAACAATTCAGAATCCAGACATTTTGAGTCAGGGAGGACTGGGACCACCAACAAAGACAGTGAGTCATGACCCATGATATCCAAAGCCCTGAATGTGCCAATGAGTTTCACTGCTTTGAAACTGTTCATAGATCCCAGGACCATATGGAGTGATATAGTCATAAATAAACCAATGGAACAAGGGGAAAAGAAGATTAAAAAAAAAACAAATAATTTTTGTGTACAGAAACCATGGTAAGAATGGTGGGCTGCCTAGTATTACCTGGTTGGTTAAGAATTTAAGTTAGGAAAGGCAAGGCAGACTGGAAAATATTATCTGAATTGGGAAGAATCCTGCCGGGAAACTAAGGGTGTGAGTGTCTGAAGACACAAGACCACACAGGAGTCTTTTACAAAAGCACAATGGGGAAGAAAGATTTGGCACCAGGACATCAAGCAAAGATGAAAGGAAACCTTGGGGATACTGGTTTTCATACATTCAGTTCCAAAGGGAGGAGGTCAGGAATTTGGGGATAGTACTAGATGTTCTAGGAAAAAGGATAAAAAGAAAAGTCAGAAACTAGGAGGATGTGAGGAAGAGGAAGGTATGACTGGGCTAAGTGTGTGTAGGTTTAAAATCAGTTCCTGCTCTTCTTCACTAAGTTTAGCTTTCCTAGGTTTACAGTACTCTGGAAATGGAGGGCTATCAGTCCTGGTCTTTTCATTCCTTTATGAAGTAAATTGATTCTGGGAGTCTTGGGGCTTCAGAGAGAGAGACTCTGCCCATTCCTTGGGAGGAGCAGAGAAGTGAGAATTTCTTCTTTCAGATCTGTAGTTCTGAATTGTGGGGTGGGGAGGAAGAAGTCTATTCCTTCCATCCTCCTCTCAGTCTCCCGCCCACCTCTGATCTGAGGCTGAGCTTCTCAAGCTCTTCTTGGTCTTCCCCAACCTGAGGCAGGACTCTGCATTTTGACCTGGACAGCTGCCTGTTTGGGTGTGCTGGAGCTGGAGGATTAGGAGTTAAAGTTTCTCCAAGTTAGATTGCCTTTTGATCAGGGAAAATGGGGAGTGAAGAGGGAAATTCTTTCTACAAAATTTGAAAGAGTACTTGGAAATGATTTGGTTGCTGCAGTATTAGTCTAAGAGGTTAAAAGGAAATATTTATTGATGGATGTTGACATCTTTTAAGGGGATTATTTTAACTGGTACAAAGAGAAAGATGAAGTGATGTAGTTCTAAAAGTATGGGTTTAATAAGTTTATTAGATCCGTTCACAGAACAATATGTTCCAGTCGGTAAATAAACTGAAATATCATTAAGCAGTATAGAATAATAATAATAATAATAATAATAATAATAATAATGTAATTTTTAAAATGGATTCTAAGGAAATTGAGAAGAAAAGGGAATGGAAAGTGTGAAAAGTCGGGGTTTTCTCTGAACACTAAGAAAGGCATAGTTGGTCGAAAAGACAATAGTCTTGGGTATATGAGGAAGGTATGTGTAAGTCTGAAAAATTATACAAGAAAAAGTTAAACTATATAATATTTCTGGGATTATGAAATCCAAACTTGAACTGAAATAAAGTAAAATTAATTCTCTAGTAATGAATTGTCTGGGAAGCAATGAACAACAGAAATACGGGATGGGGGGGGGGAGTTTGTTTTGTTCAGTCTATAATCAGTTAAGAATTATTCTAATGCAGTCTATTTGCCCAAGACAGACTCAGAAACCTTTTGAAAACAATTACAAAACACTTCTCACACAAATTAAATCAGATTTAAATAAGTGGCTAAACATCAACTACTCATGGATAGGTCAAGCTAATATAATAAAAATGACAATTCTACCAAAACTAAACTACCTGTTTAGTGCCCTACCAATCATAATTCCAAAAAATTACTTTAATGTGTTAGAAAAAGTTGTAAGTAAATTCATATGGAGAAATAAAAAGTCAAGAATTTCCAAGGATTCAATGAAAAAAGTGGAAATGAAGGTGGCTTAACCCTACCTGATCTAAAATTATATTATAAAGCATCAGTCATCAAAACTGTCTGGTATTGTCTAAGAAATAAAGTGGTGGACTAGTTGAATAGACTAGGTGCAATAGCAGAGAGCAATTATAGTAGTCTGCTGTTTGATAAACCCAATGAGTCCAGCTATTTGGATAAAAACTCTCTCTTCAGTAAAAACTGCTGGGAAAACTGGAAGTTAATATGGAAGAAACTTAGATTAGACCAACACCACACACCCTATATGAAGACAAGATCCAAATGAATACAGGATTTAGACATAAAAAAGTATTATAAGTAGTTTACCTGTCAGATTTTTAGAAAGGGAAGCAGTTTGGGACTAATGAACAGATGGAAAACATCACTAAAAACAGACTTGATGATTTTGATTACATTAAATGAAAAAGCTTTTGCACAGACAAAAACCACTGTAACCAAGATCAAAAGAAATGTAGTAAACTGGGAAAGAATTTTTACAACTAATGTTTCTGGAAAAGATCTCATTTCTAATATATACAGTGAACTGAGTCAAATTAAAAAAAAAACAAGAGCTGTTCCCCAACTGATATGCGAAAGATATGTAAAGGCAATTTACAGATGAGGAGATCAAAGCAATCCATAGTCATATGAAAAATTGCTCTAAATCATTACTTATTAGAGAAAAGCAAATTAAGCTTCTTTGAGGTTCCACCTCACATTCCTCAGACTGGCCAATATGACCACAAAGAACAATGATCATTGTTGGAAGGGTTGTGGGATAGCTGGGACAATATTACATTGTTGGTGGAGCTGTGAACTCATCCAACACTTCTGGGGAGCAATTTGGAACTACACCCAAAGGGCAACAAAAACATGCATACCCTTTGATACAGCAATGCCAGTACTGTGTCTATACCATGAAGAGATGATGAAAAAGGGTAAAAAACATCACTTGTCCAAAAATATTTATAGCAGCCCTGTTTGTGGGTGGTAAAGAATTGGAAATCAAGTAAATTGTCCTTCAATTGGGGAATGGCTTAGCAAACTGTGATATATGTATGTCATGGAACACTATTGTTCTATTAAAAACCAGGAGGGACTGGATTTCAGGGAAGCCTGCAGGGATTTGCATGAACTGATGCTGAGTGAGATGAGCAGAACCAGAAAAACACTGTGTACCCTAACAGCAACATGGGGGTGATGTTCAACCTTGAAGGACTCGCTCATTCCATCAGTGCAACAATCAGGGATAATTTGGGGCTGTCTGCAATGGAGAATACCATCTGCATCCAGAGAAAAAAACTGTGGAGTTTTGAACAAAGACCAAGAACTATAACCTTAAATTTAGAAAAAAAAAACACCTTGATATCTTATTGTCTGATCTTGCTATCTCTTATACCTTATGTTTCTTCCTTAAGGATATGATTTCTCTCTCATTGCATTCAATTTGTAACAACGTATAACATGGAAACAATGTAAAGACTGGCAAATAACCTTCTGTGGGGGGGAGGAGCGAAGTTTGATCAGGGGAAAAAACTGTAAAACTCAAATTAATTAAAATCTTTATAATTCCAAAAAAAAAGAGTTCTAGAATTCAGCTCTTACAGCCCTTGGAGTTTTTATCCTTGGGTATCTTTCTGGTATAGGTTTCTATGAATTCTTTCTATGGTTAAATTGTTCTAGTAGATTTGAATAGTTTTTCCCTTATAATTTCTTGCATGATGTTTTCCAGGTTCTTTTCTTGATCCAGATTTTTTGGTAGTTTGATAATTCAGATTATCTCACCTGGATCTATTTTCAAGGTCATTTGTTTTCCTTAGCTTACATTTTCTTCAACTTTTTTTCAACCATTTTATTTTGTTTGATTAAATCTTATAGTCTTTTAGATTCATTGATTTCTATTTGTTCAATTCTAATTTTTAACATTTTATTTTCTTCAATTAGCTTCTGTGTTTTCTTTTACAGTTGGTTAATTTTCCTTTTAATGGAGATGATTTCTTTGGTTGATTTTTCATAATTTTCCTACATGACTTTCATTTCTTTTTTCCATTTTTCTTCTTCCTCTATTTTTTATTTTTAAATTCTTTTTTTAAGCTATTTTATGAGTTTTTGCATTTGAGTACAATGTATAGACTGTTTTGATACTTCCCCTGTGAATTAGTTTTCACTGCTTTCTTCTATAGACATGGCATTCCTGTCATCTTTGTCTGTAAAGTAGTTTTCTGAAGTAAGTGCTCTTTTAGCTTTTTTTGTTCATCTTTGCTGTTCCTGGGGTTCAAGGAATATAGATCCAAGATTTTTTTCTGGGGTTGGTGTCTGATCTCCAGCTTGCTGTTGGCCAAGATGTTACCTCTGTGTCCAGGTCTTGCCTTTGCAGAGATTCCCCCCCCCCCCACTTTATATCTAGGTTCTTACTTAACAATGGTTTGTTCCTGACCTAGTCCTGTCTTATATCCTGGTATTCTCAGTGTTCAGACTTTTTTAGGGGCTGGTTTGCTATGTAGCTGCTGGACCTCTGCTGTGTGAAGTTGCCAGTATCTTGATTGCACTTGGCTAAAAGCCCTTTGCTGGCTTTCCCACTCTCCCACCTCCTGGACTTTACTTCCAATTTTCCTCAAAGAGACAGGAATTCACTGAAGCTCCTCCACAATGTTTACAGTTGAATACTTAGTTTAACCTTCTCTTTTTCTTGTTTGGATCTGTAGTTTTAAGGTCAGAATAGAGGCTTCATTTGTCTTTTGTAGGGAAAAGTCCCAGAGGCATGTGATGCTTCATGCCACGATCTTGGCTCTGTCCTGGAAATCTATGACACTGACATTCAAAAATTATATCTATGAAGTAATTTTCCTTTGATATCCTTGATCTTTTTTTAGGAGGGGGTGCAAGGTAATACAATTAAGTGGCTTACCCCAAGGTCACACAGCCAGGTATTGAGCATCTAAGGCCACATTTGAACTCAGGTACTCCTGACTCTTAGGGCCAGTGCTCCATCTACTGCACCACCTAGCTGCCCAATGTCCTGGATCTTGATATTAAGATACTTTAAGCAAGCCAGATAAATAAGTCTCAAGTCAAATGAATTTAATATCCAGATAAGTTAGGTGAGTGACCTCTGACACCTACTGACATCTACATGTTTAGATAAGAATCAAGGTTAATTAATTTTTATGTTCGAGGGATTATTCAGGAAAGAGAAAGAAAGGTAAATTTTTAGAATAACAGTTTCAAAGTTCTAGTTAGAGGAAAGGAATGTGAGTAAACTGAGTATATAAGGAAAAGAATAATCTATGGTATATTAAAGAAAATATTTTGGGGAAAGCATTTCATTTTAGTTAAGGAAGGTTGAATCATTGCTGCAATAATTATAATAGACTAACATTATAAATTATTTGGTTGGATACTTTTTTTGAATTTAGATGATTATTAAATGTATATGGTTACAAACTGAAATTAATCTGGCTTGTGTAGTGCAACAATTATGGAAGTTTATTATGTTAGTGTGAAGTAGCATTCTCCAAATGGATGATTAAAAGAAATAGGATACAGCAAAGCTAGGCTAATTTCTAGTTGCAACTAAATTTTATGTATATATCAGCATGACAGTGGGCAAGTCAAAATGTAAATTGTTATGATCCAATAAGCTTCCAAATTTTAGTGTCTAGTGATGAAAATTTGAATAATGATCTGATTAAAAAGTTAAGAAGTTGCTTTATCAGAAAAGGGGGTCTCAACAAATCACCTGAGCCAGAAAGGAATTTTTGGAACTGAATCAGAAGATTCAGAAGTATTTCAGAAGACTGCAGATGAAGGAAAATTGAACCAAAAGTTGATGCTATATTTTAATATATCTAGCATTTATCACTGGGGACTATTCCCTTTTAATCTCTGTAACCTTCCCCTTGATCCTGTAAGTGTGACGCTCATCATAATGCCCCTCCCTATAGATAGACTTTATGCTTCTGGCTTACAATATGAGTAGAATTATTTTTTTTTACTTGATGAAATGTAGGGCATGGAAATAGGCATGTATAAGAAAGAAAGTGGAAAAATTGCTAACCAAATTTGAGAAATTGAGGAATCATATAGAAATGAAATATTGTATGAAAATTGAGGAGGGATTGTGATATGTTATGATGTTTCATTTTTACTTTAGTTATGGGAAACTGAGGAAAGAAGCTATAGTGATAAAATCTGAGGACTATTGACTTCAAATATAAATCAAGCTAATTTACATCTTACTGGGAGCTAGGGGAATTTCTATGGAGAAGAAATGGATGGACTGACACAGGAAAAGAAGGAAACATGGAATTAGCAGGTTAGGTGAATTACTGAAGGAAGGCACCAGTCGTCAGGTTCACACATTGTTGCTATCCCAATGCTGACATTTAGATTAGGGAAGAGGGACACTGTATTGTGAGGCCTGCTCTATATTAATATTTAGTTGAGGGACCAGTGACACTGTGCTGTGAAGCCAGCTCAATATTAATATTTAGATGAGGAACCAGTGGCACTACAGTGTGAGACCTGCTCAATATTAATATTGAGATGAGGGAATAGTGACAATATAGTGAGGCCTGATCTATATTAATATTGAGATGAAGGACAATAACACTGTAGGATGGCCTGCTTAATAGTAATATTTAGGAGAGGAACAAGAAACACTGTAGTGAGGACTGCTCAATATGTGATATTGAAATGTAGGACCAGTGACACTGTAGTGTGGTCTGCTCAATTTTAATACTGAGATGAAGGACAAGTAACATTGCAGGGGGACCTGCTCATTATTAATAATTAGATGAAGGTCAAATGACACTGTAGTGAGACCTGCAGAATATTAATACAGAAATGAGGGACTATTGAAACCGTAGTGTGATGCCTGCTCAATATTAATATTGGGATGAGGTACCAGTGACACTGTATTGTGGGACCTGCTGAATATGCATATTTAGATGAGGGGCCAGTGACACTGCAGTGTCAGGCCTGCTCAATATTAATATTTAGATGAGGGACCAGTGATAATGTAATATGAGGTTTTCTCAACATGCATATTTAAATGAGGAACCGTGACACTGTATTGTGGGCCCGCTCAATATTAATGTTTAGATGAGGAACCACTGACACTGTAGTGTAGGTTCTACTCAATAATAATATTGAGATAAGGGAACAGTGATGCTGTAATGGGAGGTTGGGTCAACATCATATTTAAATGAGGTTTCACTAACACTGAAGGGGGACTAGTTCAATAGTAATATTTAGATGAGGGACCAGTGACACTGTATTGTGAATCCTGGTCAACATTAACATTTTGATTAGGAACCAGGTACACTATAATATGAAACCTGCTAAATATTAATATTTAGATGAGGGACATGTTACACTGTAGTGTGAGGGCCACTCAACATGCATATTTAGATGAGGGACAAGTGATACTGCAGGGTGAAGCCTGCTCAATATTAATATTGAGATGAAACACCAGTTACACTGCCGTGTGATGCCTGCTCAATATTGATATTTAGATGAGGGACCAGTGACAATGTAGTGTGAGGTTCGCTCAACATTCATATTTAAATGAGGTACAAGTGGCACTGTATTGTGGGGCTGCTCAATATGCATATTTAGATGAAGGATCAGTGACACTGCACAATATTTATATTGATATGAGGGACCAGTGACACTGCATAGTGAGGCCTGCTAAATATTAATATTTAGATGAGGTACCAGTGACACTATAGTGAGAACTGCTTCAATATTTAGATGAAGTACAAGTAACACTGAAGGGGGTTCTGCTCAATAGTAATATTTAGGTGAGGAACAAGTAAGACTGTAGTGAGGCCTGTTCAACATTAATATTGAAATGAGGGACCAGTGACACTGTAACGTGAGTCCTGCTCAATACTGATATTTAAATGAGTCACAAGTAACACTATAGGGGGCCTGCTCAATATTAATGCAGAAATGAGGGACCATTGACACTGTAGTGTGATGCTTGCTCAATATAAATATTGGGATGATGCAGTAGTGTCACTGTAGTATGAGGCAAGCTCAATATTGATATTCAGAAGAGGGACCAATGACACTATTGTGTGAATCTTGGTCAACATTAAAATTTAGATTAGGGAACAGGGACACTGTAGTGTGATATCTTTTCAATATTAATATTTAGATGAGGGACCAGTGACACAATAGAGTGATGCCTTCTCAATATTAATATTTAAGTAAGGGACCATTGACACTGAAGTGTGAATTCTTGTCAATGTTAATATTTAGATGAGGGAGCAGTGACACTTTACTGTGAGTCCTGCTCAATATTAATATTTAGATGAGGCACCAGTGACACTATAGTGAGAACTGCTTCAATAATAATATTTAAATGAAGGACAAGTAACACTGTAGAGGGTCCTGCTCAATGGTAATATTTAGGTGAGGAACAAATAACACTACAGTGAGGACTGCTTAATAATAATATTGAAATGTGGGACCAGTGACACTATAAGGTAAGGCCTGCTCAATATTAATATTTAGATGAGGGACAAGTAAGACTATAAGGGGGTTGGCTCAATATTAATAAATAGATGAGGGACCAGTGGCACTGTAGTGAGACCTGCTCAATATTAATACAGAAATGAGGGACCATTGAGACTGTAGTGTGAGGCCTGCTCAATATTAATATTTACATGAGGTAAAAGTAACACTGTATTGTGAGGCTGGCTAATTATTGCTATTAAGATGATGGACCAGTGACACTGTTGTACAAATCCTAAAAAACATTAACATTTATATTAGGGACCAGGGACACTGAAGTGTGAGAGCTGCTCAGTATTGATATGAAGATGAGGGATCAATGACAATGTAGTGTGGGGTCTGCTCAATAGTAATATTCAGATGAGGGACAAGGAACACTGTAGTGAGGTCTGCTCAATATAAATATTGAAATGAGGGAGCAGTGACACTGTAGTGAGGCCTGCTTAACATTAACATTTAGATGAGGGACCAGTGACACTATAGAGTGACACTTGTTCAATGTTAATATTATAATTAGTAACCAATGAGACTCTAGTGAGGCCTGCTCAATATTAATACAAGAATGAGGGACCAGTGACACTGTCGTGTGAATCTTTGTCAATGTTAACATTTACATGAGGGACCAGGGACACTGTACTGTAAGGCCTGTTCAATATTGAAATTTAGATGAGGGACCAGTGAAATTATAGCATAGGGCTGGCTCAATATTAATATTTAGATATGTTACCAGTGACATTGTAGTGATACCAGCTGAATATTAATATTTATATGAGGTACAAGTAACATTGTATTGTGAGGCTGGCCAATTATTGATATTAAGATAAGGGACCAATGACACTATAGTGTGATACCTGCTCAATATTAAAATTGTAATGAGGAACCAGAGAGACTCTAGCATAGCCTGCCCAATATTAATACAGAAATGAGGGACCAGTGACACTGTAGTGTGAATCCTTGTCAAAGTTAACATTTAGATTAGGGACCAGGGACACCATACTGTGACACCTCCTCTATATTAATATTTTAGTTGAGGGACCAGCGACACTGTGGTGTGAGGCCTGGTCAATGTTAATAGTTAGATGAGGCACTAGTGACAATATAGTGAGAACTGCTTCAATATTAATATTTAGATGAAGGACAAGAAACACTGTAGGTGGTCCAGTTAAAGACTAATATTTAGGTGTGGAACAAGTAACCCTGTAGTAAGGACTGCTTAATAATAATATTGAAATGTGGGACCAGTAACACTATAAGGTGAGCCCTGCTCAATATTATTATTCAGATGAGGGACAAGTAAAACTGTAGTGAGGCCTGCTCAGTATTAATATTTATATGAGGTACAAGTAACATTGTATTGTGAGGCTAGCCAATTATTGATATTAAGATGAGGGACCAGTGACACTGTTGTGTGAATTCTGAAAATCATTAACATTTAGATTAGGGACCAGGGACACTGTAGTGTGATGCCTGCTCAGTATTGACATGAAGATGAAGGATCAGTGACAGTGTAGTGTGGGCCCTGCTCAATAGTAATATTTGGATGAGGGACAAGGAACACTGTAGTGAGGCCTGCTCAATATAAATATTGAAATGAGGGAGCAGTGACACTCTAGTGTGAATCTTTGTCAAATTTAACATTTAGATTAGGGACCAGTGACACTGCAGTGTGAGGCCTCCTCAGTATTGATATTTAGATGTGGCACCAGTGAAACTGTAGCTTAGGGCCAACTCAGTATAAATATTTAGATGTGGGACCAGTGACATTGTAATGAGGCCTGCTCAATAGTAATATTTAGATGAGGAACAAGTAAAACTGTAGTGAAGCCCTCTCAATATAAGTATTGAAATGACAGACCAGGGTCACTGTAGTGTGAGGCCTGCTCAATACTAATATTTACTTGAAGGACCAGTGACACTGTAGTGTGAATCCTTGTCAATGTTAACATTTAGATTATGGACCAGGGACACTGTACTGTGATGCCTGCTCTGTATCAATATTTAATTGAGGGACCAGTGACACTGTGGTGTGAGACCTGCTCAATATTAAAGTTTAGATGAGGAACCAGTGATAACTATAGTGAGAATTGCTTCAATATTAATATTTAGATAAAGGCCAAGTAATACTGTAGGGGGTTTTGCTCAATAATAATATTGAACTGTGGGACCAGTGACACTGTAGGGTGAGGGCTACTCAATATTGATATTTAAATGAGGGACAAGTAACACTGTAGGGGGGCCTGCTCAATATTAATATTTAGATGAGGGACCACTGACACTGTAGTATGAATCCTGGTCAACATTAACATTTTGATTAGGAACCAGGTACACTATAATGTGAGACCAGCTCTGTTTAGATGAGAGATGAGTTACACTGTAGTTTGAGGCCTGCTGAATATTAATATTTAGATGAGGGACCAGTGACAATGTCCTGTGAGGTTTGCTCAGCATTCATATTTAAATGAGGTATCAGTGACACTGTATTGTGGGACCTGCTCAATATACATATTTAGATGAGGGAGCAGTAACACAATATTGTGGGGCCTACTCACTATCAATTTTTAGATTTGGAACCAGTGACACAATATTGATATTTAAATGAAGGACAAGTAACACTGTAGGGGGGCCTGCTCATTATTAATATTGATATAAGGGACCAATGACACTGTAGTGCAAAGGTATCCCAACAGGCATATTTAAATGAAGGATCAGTGACACTGCAGCATTTTTCAAGCTTAATATTAATGTTGAAATGAGGGACCAGGGACAAAAATGTGTGATGCATACTCAGTATTAATATTGATATGAGGGACAAGGAACACTGTAGTGTTACCTGCACAATATTCATATCTAGATGAGGTACCAGTAACACAGTTGTGTGAATCCTGGTCAACATTAACTTTTAGATTAGGGACCAGGGACATCGCAGTGTGAGGCCTGCTCAACATTAATATTGTAATGAGGGACCACTGAGACTGTAGAGAGGTCTGCTCAATATTAATACAGAAATGAGGGACCAATAACACTCTAGTGTGAGGCCTGAACAGTATTAATACTTAAATGAAGGACCAGTGGCACTGTAGTGTGAATGCATGTCTATGTTAGCATTTAGATTAGGGACCAGATGGGGTGGCTAGGTGGTGCAGTGGATAGAACACCGGCTGTAGCATCAGGAGCACCTTTCAAATACGGCCTCCAACATGTAATAATTACCTGTGTGGCCTTGGGCAAGCCACTTAACCCCATTTGCCTTGCAATATCCTAAAAAAATGATTAGGGTCCTGCTCCATATTAATATTTAGTTGAGGAACCAGTGAAATTGTTGCATTGGACCAGCTCAATATTAATATTTAGATGTGGTACCAGTGCCACTGTAGTGAGGTCCGCTCAACATTACTATTGAAATGAGGGAACTGTGACACTGTAATATAATGGTTACTTAAAATTAATATTTTGATGAGGGACAAGAAACACGAGGGCTGCTCAATATTAATATTTAGATATGGTACCAATGACACTGTAGTGAGGGCTGCATAGTGTTGTCTCTGTTGTTAAGTCTTCACCACTATCCCAACTTTTGTGAGAGTCTGAATTCCTATTTAATTCTGAACAAAGTCATTACTTGATTTACCTCAGAAATCACCCCTTTCCTTTGAATTCCTTCTAGCTAGCTGATCAACAAGAGAGCAGCCAAATATGAAGCAGTCCAGTAAAATATTGTGTTGAAAGTGTCAAAATATAATACTATTTGTAAAATCTGGAATGATCACAAAAAGACAAGCATTTGAGTATCTTTTTAGTGAGATGGAAAAACCTCTTTGGGCATGCAATGTCAATATAAACCTGTCTATATACAAACATTGTTGTTAAATATTCAATAGAGAATTTTCAGGGTAACACTAAATTACTATTATTCCATGTGTTGCAGATGCGAAAATATAAATAGTTCAATCCTTGTCTTGGTGGAATCTTAATCTTTTTGGAAGATTCCAATTATTTTCAATTTACTAATATTTTTTTTCCTGTTTGGGAGTTGATTAAACTATGTTCTAGCTGTTTATTAAACACCTTGAAAAATTCCTGGAATTTGACCATCAGTTGTTGGAAGACTAGGAGTTGATTCCAACTGGTATGACTATCACTTTTCCATATTCACATTCACCAAAATCTTGTTTTTCCCAATTTTGCTCATGTGAATGATAAATTAATGCTACCCAGAACCAGAAACTATAGAGAGAATCCTACTCCATTTTCTCTCCACTACTATTTTCTCTTTAACTTTTATCCTATCTCTCGTAAGAAGATTATAAGAGAAAAGACATTTTCAATGTTAGCAATTTAGTCTGATTTTCTATTTCAGCAAAAAGAATTCATTATATACTTCTGTTTAGAAATCCAGGTTTTCATTTGTATCCATTCTGACTTTGCAACAGTAAGTTATTTCTTACAAGTACAAAACTCCTTTAAAAACAAGAGTTAAAATTCGAGTAAATGTAATACCAGAGTTTGGACACACGATGGCACAAGAAAACTGTAATGATAGAATTGGCCACAAGGGGGCAGGTGTACCTCAAAGGCAAATTAAATGAACTGCAATATTCATATTGAGCACGAGATGGAGACAAAAGACCACGTTATAGAACTCAAAGCAAAATAATTGTTCAAAAAAACCATTTCTTAAGCACATATATTCCATGGGGTTGCTCGAGGTTCTGAGGATACAAAGCCAAAAATGAGGCACTCATAACTATGAAAAAACATATACATCCAAATGCCTGGACAAAACAACAAAAGATAGGAAATGATTTGGGGGGGTCTAATAATTAGAGGGGACCATATTAGTAAGTCAGAAAGCATTTATTAAGTGCCTAATCTGTTTCATTGTGTGCTAGGAATGAAAAAGCTGGCAAAAAATGTTCCATGTTTCAACCAATTCCTAAACTAATTAGATTATTAAGAAACAAACAAAATGAAAGTTTATTTAGGATAAATAGGACTTAATTAAAAGAAAGAGGACTCTTCAGTTAAAAGGGGTTTGGGATAGGCTTCAAGTCAAAGATGATACTTTAAAAAACCATGGAAGCTAGTATTGAGAAGTAAGGAGGAAAATCATTCCAACATGTTAAATAGACAGACAAAATGACTGGAGACAAGAGGTGAAGTATCTTGGTCATGAAGCAGCAAGGAGACCATTGTCAAAAGATCAAAGAATAAGTGGAAGGAGTAAGGTGTAAGAAAATAGGAAAGTTATTAGGTGGATAGGTTATAAAGGGAATTGCATGACAAAAGCGGGTGATTTTATATGTAATCCTTGAAGTGGTATGGAGGTAGTAGAATTTATTGAGGAAGGAGATGACATGGTTAGACTTCTGTTTTAGGACAATCACCTTACTGGCTGAATGAAAAAATGGAGTGGGATGAAGAGAGACTTCGGGAATGGTAGACCCAAGAACAAAGTCTCACAACACAAAAGCAATGCAGGCAAGATGTGTTAAAAGGTTGCAGGAGTGTGGTGGCACTGTGAGGGGAGAGAAGGGACATATTGGAGAGATTTTACAAAACTGAAAACAAGTTTTGCACACACATTTGAGGAGTGGAGTGAGACATTGTAAGGAGTCAAAGATAATGCCTAGATCATTAGCCTAAGGCACTGAGCAGATGATGGTGGAATAAATTTTAATATAGACAGGAGAGGGCTTGGTTTTAGATATACTGAATTGAACATTTCTATTGGACTTTATATTTCAAATCACTGAAAGATGAAGGTGCAAAGGAAGTTGAAGGGATGTAGGTAAGTATGCAGGTAAGAGTAAGATTTAGGGAATTAAAAATCATTAGGATAAGGGTGAATATTAAATCCATGGAAGTTGATGCGATCAACAAGGGAAACAGTATAAAGAGAGGAAAATAAAAGAGAGAACTGTGTGGGACATCTAGTGTCTGAAGACATTATCTGGATGACGATCTAATAAAGGAGAATGAGTTACAGGTAGGTTAATAGGAGAGAGAGAAAAAAATCCAGAAAGAAGAATACCAAAGACAATAGAAAGATTAGCACTGTCAAAGGAATGCAGATGATGTGGGGGAATTGGAGGCTGAGAAGAGGATACTGTATTTGCAAGTAGAGTTCACTGCTAATTTTGAAGGTGTATTGATGGAATTATAAGGTTGCAAGGCATATTATAAAGTATGACCCACTAGTGATTAGAAGCACCATTTGTGAATAGCCGTTTCAAAGAGTTTAATCACAAAAACTGAAGAAATATAGAATGATTAGGGAATAAGCCAGTAGACAAGGAAAGACTCAGAATTAATGATAGCATGAGGATGACAGAGGAGACAGTCTTCTGGAAAAGACAAAAATGAATAGAATTGCAAAAACAGGTAAAGCACTTGACTTCATTAAGGTTTTAAGACATATTATCAAGAGATACAGGAGTGAAAAAGAAGGCATAGATATGTTTTATTATAGATGGGATAAAAAAAGAGGTCAAGGTGAATGGCCTTAATTGTTTTCTGTAAAAAAAAATGAGACAAAATCTTCATCTGAGTTTGGAAGCCCTGAGATGTTTGAGAAGAGATGAAAACATTTGGAAGAACTACTATGGTGAGTGTCATTTTGAAGCTGGTAAGAGAGGTATAATCAATTTTGCATGCATCAATAATGGTGCAATTAAAGCTGTGTAGTCTAATTTTATAGTGGATTCAACAGAAATGGATTTGTAAATTTCTCTACTTTCATTCAAGAGGTCAAGTGGTAGAGCAAAAATGGCAAATGAAGTGAATGATCCCAGTATGAGACATGGCAAAATATAATTAGTGAATGATAATCAGTTTAACTATTCAAGAGAGGAGAAACATATAGAACTGAAGTGGTTAGATGAATGATAAAGATGGGGATAAAGTAATGAAAGCAGGGGAGACGATCTGGGAGAGAAGTGAGGAAGTCAGAGAAATAGAAACACAAAAGATTAGGAGGATATTGGGATTCATGAACATGGTGGTAGTATATTTGTTGAAGATTAAAAATCAAGAATATGGCCCTTGTTAGGTTTGGTTAAAGTAGGCTGGAACAGTAGGACAAGGAAACTCTGGTCAAGTGTGTTAGAGGAAAGCAATATATAAGTTGAAGTCCACTTCTATGAGGCCAAGAATTGGAGATGGAAAAAAATCAGCTATTTATATAATAAAATGAGAAAGTAAGTGGGAGTGATCAAGGTCTGTAGACAACCGCTACCAAGATTGTGATTGGGTGATAGATATGACAAGCAAATACGTGAAAGGAAGTGACATTACTAAGGGAGAGATTTGGGATGAAATGAATAGTCCAACTTACCTTCACAAACATGTGAGTTGAGGGGGATGTGTGTGAAGGCATAGACAAAAATAGAGAAGGTGGCCACAGAGGCTATGTCTTTAAGGAAGAAACCTGGTTTGAACTTGTGAACTCTAAAATTATAACAACCTCAAAAACACAGGGTTAAAACAAACATAATAGAAAAAGATTGATCATATACATGCATATATATATATAAATATAAATATATATATATATATATATTTATGTATGTATATTTCCGCCCCTCTGGGATTTGCCAAAGAATAGACATCTTCCCATGATAGCCAAAAAGAAAGTAGGAAATGACAGAAATAATCAAGACAGAAAACTTATTTCTTTTCTTTTTTTTTTTTTAGATTTTTCAAGGCAATGGGGTTAAGTGGCTTGCCCAAGGCCACACAGCTAGGTAATTATTAAGTGTCTGAGGCCGGATTTGAATTCAGGTCTTCCTGACTCCAAGGCCAGTGCTTTATCCACTGTGCCACATAGCCGCCCCAAGTTATTTCTTTTCAAAGTACCACATGCTCACTGGTGAAGCTAGCAACGTTTTATTTGTACAGTCTTGCAAGAGGGGATATCTATCCACAGACAGATAATATTTGGAGCCCACAGGGTCATCTCTTTTATCCTATCTTGACTGTAAGTCCCTCCCCGGTTTCCCCATTTGTTGAGTAATCCAGAGTTTACAAATCTATCCAGTATATACTAAATATATTTTTCCTCATTAGTCAAACACAAATCTCATTTGTAAACAACTTAATTTCATTTTCTTGGAATATCTTTTAAGGTTATTGTAAAAAAATTCAATAGAAGATCTTTATTAAACAATTTGGATCCCCTTTAACTTATTGACTTACAAAATTATTATCAATTAGGATGAATTTCCTTTTGTTCACATCCCATTGTATGTATATCAGTGTGTTTCTCATTCTGTCAGCCTGGATTCCTCCCAATTCAATGCAAATTGCTAGCTTCCCTTCTTAACAGAACCAAATTACTTTCAGTATATTTTAGAATACTGGCTTCCTTTCTTGTAAGGTACTGTTGTGTATGGGAGTACTGTAAACTTTCATTACCTTGTGTCCTCTAGCACCAGAGCATTATTTTACTAAGCGTCACTGGATTGGGAGTGGACTAGGGACTGAGGAGGATATTTAAGCACTTATATTTAATAAATGGAGAACTTGGAGAACTAGGAGAACTTGTCATCCTTGTCTCTGTTGTCTCCCACCACTTCAATATTCACCTGGGTAAGGATAAGCTAGCTGCCAGGAACCTAACACATCCTGAGCAGCTATTCGAAGAAAAACCTAAAACTTTCTCACACCTTAATCCTTATATTTCTCTGTCTTCTCCTAACTATCTTTCAGTAACACTATAAACTTCTAGCCTCAATCTATTTCTCAAACACCCATGTTGAAATGAAACTATTTATTACAGGGGAAAAAAAAAAGTAGATTCTAATATTATTTAGAAAAATGGGGGGGTGGAGCCAAGATGGTGGCATGAAGGGATCGAGTCTTAGGAGCTCCCTGATAAAAACTCATAAACTAAGGACTCTAACTAAACTTTCGAGAGACAGAACCCAGAAAGGGACCCATTGAGGCAGTTCTCATACTCAAGGTAACCTGGAAAAGAGCAGAAAGGTTCTGCTCCCCAGGATCGGAGGGGAGGCCCACTGGAGGGGTGGCCTGCCTGAGCGAAAGAACTTCAACCTCCTGGAGGCAGCCCCAGGGCACTGGGAGCCCTGGCTCACAGCAGCAGGGGAGTCTCCTGAGCTGTAGCCCGGGGAGCACCAGGCACAAAGTGGGGAAACAGCGGGGGACCTCTGCCAGAGTGAGCACGTGGAGCCAAGCCCTCAGGGCAAACAGGGAGCAGCTTGGTCTTTTGGCAGCCCAGACCCAGAAACAGAAGCAGGCGGAGCCAGTAAGCAGGAGCCCCCAGGGCATGGGCCCATTGAGCTGAGGGAGGGGAGTGAAGAGAGAGAGATGGCTGAGCCCTGTCCTTTGCCCCTGGAACAGGACTCTGGGGCTCTGACCACATTCAGATCCTGATCCCAGTCTAGGCCCCCCCATAGAACAACAGCCCCCCCCAACTCGGCACCATTGGCAGAGGGGGGCACTTATGGTCATTCACAGATCAGGAGGGAGGACAGAGCCTCACACACTGAGACCCATGTGGGAGTGTCCCAAAAGCTCAGGAAGCACCCCAAAAACAGGCTTAGTCTGGGAAAATGAGCAAGCAGAGGAAAAAGATAAACACCATTGAGAAATATTTTGCTAATGAGCCCAAGAAGGATCAAAATACTCAGACTGAAGATGAGGAAGCACAAGCTCCTGCATGTAAAGACTCCAAGAAAAACAGAAATTGGGCTCAGGCTATGATAGAGCTCAAAAAAGACTTTGAAAATCAAATGAGGTAGTTAGAAGAAAAACTGGGAAAAGAAACGAGAGAGATGCAGGAAAAACATGAAAATGAAGTCAGCAGCTTAGTCAAGGAAATCCAAAAAAATGCTGAAGAAAATAGCATGCTAAAAAACAGGTTAGGTCAAATGGATAAAACAGTTCAAAAAGTTATTGAGGAGAAGAATGCTTTAAAAAGCAAAATTGACCAGATGGAAAAAGAGATAAGAAAACTCTCTTAGGAGAACAAATCCTTCAGACAAAGAATAGAATTCAGGGAGACTGATGAATTTACCAGAAATCAGGAATCAATACTTCAAAACCAAAAAAATGAAAAATTAGAAGAAATTGTGAAAAATCTCATTGAAAAAACAACTGATATGGAAAACAGACTTAGGAAAGATAATTTAAAAATTATTGGAATACCTGAAAGTCATGATCAAGAAAAGAGCCTTGACTTCATTTTCAAAGAATTACTACAGGAAAACTGCCCTGATATCCTAGAAGCAGAGGGCAAAATAGAAATGGAGAGAATGTACCAATCTCCCCGAAAAAGAGATCCGAAAAAACCAACCCCCAAGAATATTATACCCAAGTTCCAGAACTCCCAAGTCAAAGAGAAAATATTACAAGCAGCCAGAAAGACACAGTTCAAATATCGTGGAGCTGCAGTCAGGATCACACAGGACTTAGCAACAACTACATTGGAAGCTCCTAGGGCTTGGAATACAATATACCGGAAGACAAAAGAGCTTAGAATACAGCCAAGAATGAACTACCCAGCAAGGCTGAATTTCATCTTACAAGGAAAAAGATGGACTTTCAATGAACCAGGGGAATTTCAAATGTTCCTTTTGGAATGGCCAGAGCTGAACAGAAGGTTTGATCTTCAGGTACAGGACTCAGGTGAAGCATGGATATTGGAGGAGAGGGCAGAAATATGAGGGACTTAATGAGGATGAACTGCATGTATAGAAAAATGATACTGATAACATTCATATGAACCATCTCAGTTAATAGAGCAGGTAGAGGGAGCTTTTATAGTTGAAGCACAGGAGAAAGCTGAATTCAAAGATAAAATATGGTGTAAAAATGGAGTCAATAGGAAACAAAGGGAAATGGAATGGCAGAAAATAAAAGGAGAGGGGCAATAGTCCAAGATATTTCACAGAATAAGACTTTTTTTATTACAATGAGCTATTGCAATGATATGGAAGGGGGGGAGGCAAGGGGGAATGAGGGAACCTTTGCTCTCATCAGAGATGGCTAGGAGAGGGAACAGGAAATATGCTCAATGGGGTATAGACATCTGGAGTAAGAAGCAGGGGGAAGGGGTGGGCATGTGAATAAAGGAGGAGAGGATGGACCATGGGGTGAGAGTGGTCAGATATTACACATTTTCTTTTGTACTTCTTGCAAGGGGCTGGGATTGGATGCCCTGCCCAGGACATTAGGGCCAGGTGGATTCTGGGCCTAAGGGGTGTTATGGGGGCTCAGGGCTTCTTGGCCCCAGGACCAGGGATCTGTCTGCTGTGCCACTCAGTGACCCTACAGAAGAGTCAGAGTGAAAGGAGAGAGAAAATATAGTACATGGTATTGGAGAAATAAGAAAGGAGGGAGTTGCGATCAGTAATGGCAACGTTGGAAAAATATGGAAGTAACTTTTGTGATGGACTTATAAAGAATGGGATCCACCCATGACAGAGTTGTTGGTGTTGGAACAAAGACTGATGCACATTTTTTGTTATTATTATTTGGGGGAGAGTGCAGGGCAAGTGGGGCTGGGTGGCCTGCCTGCGGCCACATAGCAGGGTGATCTTTGGGTGTCTGGGGCCGGATCTGGACCCAGGTGCTACTGGCTCAAGGGCCAATGCTCTGTCTGCCACCCAGCCACCCCTACTATTATTACTATTTTATTTTATTTTGGGTCTTTTTTTCCCTTCTTTTAGGTTTTTGCAGGGCAGTGGGGATTGGGTGGCTTGCATGTCACATGGATGGGTGATTATTGGGTTTACGAGGCTGGATATGGACTTGGGTGCTCGTGGCTCCAGGGCTGGTGCTTCGTCCAATGCGAATGTGCCACCTGGCCATACCTACAATTATTACTATTATTTTTTTTAATTTTAATTTTTTTTCTCTCCCCTTTACTTTTTTTGCCCAAGCAAGTCTATCTATATTCATGGGGGGAGGGGTATTTTGTTTATCATTTATACAAAATGAGAATAAAAAATAAATTAAAAAAAAGAAAAATGGGAAAAATCATTAACCTCCTTAGTGATCTGTACATAGGAATTTGCACAATATATCTAACAGAAACTGAACTAAAATTGATGTAGATAATTATGAATGAAGTAAGTTTATAGTTAGAAACAAATTCTTTAATCTTTTATCCTCTTAAATTTTGTTAATTGTGGAAGACTGCTCCTGAGATGTAAACTGACCCCTGTTAATTATATCCTGACTTCCCTTGACCCCTGTTGTTTATATCCTGTCTCCTCAATGAATGGGGGAGTGATTTCTCCTTTTGCCCCCAGTGCCCATTGATACTGGTGTGACATGAAATGACATGTTGAACTTGGAGGGACCAGTATGTCTCTTCCCATTGGAGAATTCCTGGCTCAGGTGCTAGACCACCCTCCAAGTGCCACTCCTTGTCCAACCTACTACAGAAGTGCATTTAAGAGGAAGCACTGTCCCTTCTTGCTTCTTCTTGTCTCTATCTTCCACACTTGCAGGATGTCTGCATCTTGCTTTCCTTCCTAGGCCATGTGCTCCCATGCTAGTCCCTAGTGATTCACCATGGGCCCCCATGCCACATGACCAAGGTTCTCTCTCTCTCTCTCTCTCTCTCTCTCTCTCTCTCTCTCTCTCTCTCTCTCTCTCTCTTCCCCTCTCTCTGTCTCACTCTCACTCAAACTTCAACTAGCCTATCCTCAAAGTACTTATAGCTTTTCTAGTTTTAACCTGTTTACTTTGTAATAATTTAAAATAAAAATCCTGAACAGTTTTAAAATCTCAGTGAATGTTCAAATTCCTTTGTCATTCAGTAACCCTCAATTTCTGTCTTTAATTGGTGACCCTAAAAATCCCATAGTCATTATAATCATTATCATTTTTGTATCTCCTCCCGAATTCCTCTCTTGTCCCTTGCTGGGAGGATTGTTTCCTTATATCCTGATCATTGTTCTCCTAATTGTGTAACACAGAGAGCTTAATTTCTTACTAGCAAGGCATGGTATTCTAATATATGCCTGCTATTCTCTAAAAGGAAATCATCTTGTATCACGATTTGGTTTTGAGAAATTTTATTGCTTTCACAAGTTATAGCTAGTAGATTGAATGAGTGGGTGAGGGAAAAACTAAGAATGAAGAAGAGATTTGTCTGAGGAAAACACATTTCAAAATGTACAGTGAAAGAGATAGTGGGTGTTTGAATGCTTGGAGAGTTGGGAGGATAGGCATAAGAAATTAAATGATGAAAATCCAGATTTGAATAATCACCCAAAGGTATCAGAACCACTGGAATAAGTCCAATATGGCAATGTATGATGGGAACCCCAAACCTGTAAATGTTAAAAATATAGGGTTAAAATAAAATGACAGGAAAATATATTAGTAATGTGTTATTCTCTGAGATTTACCATTGATCTATAGGTGGAGGACATTTGCCCAAGGCGACTACCCTGAAGGGGGGGGGGGGATATTTATCTAAAAGCAAAGGATAAGGGAAATCATTAACCTGCTTGGTGGCCTAACAAGGAAGGTTGAACAATCTTAAATTGCCTTATTGGTCTTCAAAGTCTATTACCCTTATATAATAAATTGTTAACTCATCCTAGACTTTAAACTGTAGGAAGGTATACAGATCATTGTCCATTGTCTTCCTGAGTTTGTAATTAACATAGGGAGAAATACCACAGGTCTTGAATTTTAATCTAGTGTGAGAGGTGATGAAGATGTAATGGCTGATAGAAATAATTGGGGTGGGGGGGCACTAGGTGGCATAATATATAGAGCACCGGCTGTGGAGTCACACAGATCTGAGTTCAAATCCGGCCTCAGACACTAATAATTCCCTAGATGTGTGGCCTTGGACAAGTCTCTTAACCCTGTTTGCCTTGCAAAAAACTAAAAAAAAAAAAGGAAATTATAATCGTGAGAAACTTTATTTTTTATCATTATTACCATTATTATTATAACACTTTGACATTTCTCCCATTTTAATCAAAGACGACATCATTATTTCAGCTATAGATGAATTAAAGAGATATAGAAGAAAAAAATGGGGGGCATATAGGAGGGAGTTAGCATTTCTTGGTGACCTAGGCTAGAAGCATTCCCAATAAGATCATGGTTGAAATAAGGATGCCCATTTTCACCATTATTATTCAATATTGTATTAGAAATGCTAGCTTCAGCAATAAGAGAAGAAAAAGAATTTGAAGGAATTAGAATTGGGAAGGAAAAGACAAAACTCTCACTTTTTGCAGATGACATGATACTATACCTAGAGAATCCCAAGAAATCATTCTAAAAACTATTGCAAACAATTCACAATTTTAGTAAGGTTTCAACGTATAAAATAAACCCTCATAAATCCTCAACATTTTTATATATGACTAACAGGATACAGCAGAAAGACCTAGAAAGATAAATCCCATTCAAAGTAACTAAAGACAATATAAAAAATTTGGGAGGCTATCTGCCAAGACAGACTCAGAAACTTTATGATAATACCAACAACAAAACACTTCTCACACAAATAAAATCAGGTATAAATACATGGACAAACACCAACTACTCATGGATAGGTCGAGCTAATATAAGAAAAATGACAATTCTACCAAAACTAAACTACTTGTTACTGCCCTACCAATCAAAATTCAAAAATATTACTTTAATGAGTTAGAAAAATTTGTACGTAAATTTGTATGGAAAAATAAAAAGTCAAGAATTTCCGGGGATTCAATGAAAAAAAATGAAAAAGAAGGTGGTTTAGCCCTACCTGATCTATATTATATTATAAAGAATCAGTCATCAAAACTGTCTCGTACTGGGTAAGAAATAGAGTGGTGGATCAGTGGAATAGGCTAGGTGCAATAGCAGGAAATGTTTATCCAGCTACAGGGATAAAAACTCTCTCTTTGATAAAATCTGTTGGGAAAATTGGAAGTTATTATAGAAGAAATTAGATAAGAACAACACCTTACAGCCTGTACCAAGATAAGATCCAAATGTATATAGGATTTAGACATAAAAACAATATTACAAGCAAAGTAGTAGGTCAAGGAGCAGTTGACTTGTCAGATCTATGGAGAGGGAAGCAGTTTGTTACCAAGGAAATCATAGAGAACATCATTAAAAACAAAGTAGATAATTTTGAATACATTAAATTTAAAAAGCTTATGCACAGACAAAACCACTGTAACAAAGATCAAATGAAATGTAGTAAATTGGAAAACACTTTTTACAACTAGTATTTCTGACCAAGGACTCATTTCTAAAATAAACAGTGAACTGAGTCAAATTTCCAAAAATATTCAAGCCATTCCCCAATTTACAAATGATCAAAGGATATGCAAAGGCAATTTGTAGATGAGGAAATCAAAGTGATCCATAGTCATATGAAAAATTGCTCTAAATCATTACTTATTAGAGAAATGTCAATTAAAATATCTCTGAGACATCACCTCACACATCTCAGACTGGCCAATATGACCAGAAAATACAGTGATCAATGTTGGAAGGGATGTGGGAAATCTGGGACACTAATACATTGTTGGTGGAGCTGTGAACTCATCCAACCTTTCTGGAGACTAATTTGGAATTACACCCAAAGGGCAAAAAAAGTGCACACCCTTTGATCCGGCAATACTACTACTGGGTCTATACCCTGAAGAGCTTATCAAAAAGGGTAAAAATATGACTTGTACAAAAATATTCATAGCAGCCCTGTTTGTGGTGGCAAAGAATTGGAAATTAAGTGAATGTCCTCCAACTGGGAAATGGCTTAACAAACTGTGGTATATGTATGTGATGATACACTATTGTTCTATTAGAAACCAAGAGGGATGGGAATTCTGGGAAGCCTGGAAGGATTTGCATAAACTAATGCAGAGAGAGATGAGCAGAACCAGAAAAATATTGTATATGCTAATAAGAACATGGGTGTGATGATAAGCCTTGATGGACTTGCTCTTCCCTTCAATACAACAATCAG
>NC_133666.1:91956517-92047377 GCF_037893015.1 Macrotis lagotis
TGACTTGCCCCAGGTCACACAGCTAGGTCATCATTAAGTTTCTGAAGTCGGATTTGAACTTATGTTCTCCTAACTCCAAGGCCGGTGCTCTATTCATTGTGCAATCTAACTGCCCTCTGAATATTATTAATAGCTAGGAAATAACTGGCTAAGTGTGAGATCAGCAATGGACTCTCACCAGACTGAAGTTTCATTGGAAGCATTTCTACACCTGAATACTGACTGAAGAATCAGTTGACACTTGTAGTTCAAAAGGGAAGCCCACCACACTTCAGGCAAGGAAAGAATTAAAAATACTTTCTTTCCTTTTTGGGAGAGGGGAGTCTTTTTCTGCCTCTCAGATAAATTTTAGTTGATGACTTCAGTTTCTACAGTCCCATAGCATCTTTGTATGCTCCTTATCTTCTTTTGCTTCTAATTTTCATTGTGCCTGAATGAGGAGCATCAATCTATTCCCCTGTGACCCCATTCACCATTTTTATAAATTTCAAATCAAAGTACTTCTCCCTGTCTATCATTTCTCTATCTGGGTAGTCTCCCTCCTTTAGAATGTAAGCACTTTGAGGGACTCTTTTTTAGTACATGTATTTCCAGTGGAAAGCATAGTACTCAGCACTTAGTAAGTCCTTAAGAAATGATTTTCATTAATTACTTAATGAATCAGTTAATTCTAGACTTAGAATGTACTTAAATCATGATACTGTTGTTTCTTAAAGGTGCAATGAAAATTTCAGGCCAGGCTCCCATGACCACCTGGCCACACTCATTTCTCTGTCTCTGTGTTGTTTACAAATATGGTTGAACTCTGTCCCCAGTGAATCTAACAGGGTGGTGTCGAAATTTGGCTTGAAATCAAAGTATCATTGCTGTTTTGTCTTAGTTTGTTGTGTCTATAGCTTGCCTAGTTCTTGCCCTTGCTTAGTTTGTATTCCTATGCCTTATCCAACTCTTTGATTCTGTTAAGCTTCTGGTTCTCACTTACCTGCGCCCATTTTTTTCTCACTATTGATTTTGTCTTCAATCAAAGTCAATTCAACTAAATTTATTGTTTATTTCTGCCAGACATTGTACTGGGTCCTGAGGACTCAAAGACAAAATGAAAACATTCTTCCTCTCAAGGCGCTTGCATTCTCCTGGGAAGTACAACAGGTCCAGAAGTAGATTTGAGGCAAGAGGGCACAAGAAATAAAATATTCAGGGAAAGTTTTACTTAAGAAGTGGCAGCTGGGGGCGGTTAGGTGGCGCAGTGGATAAAGCACTGGCCCTGGAGTCAGGAGTACGTGGGCTCAAATCCGACCTCAGACACTTAATAATTACCTAGCTGTGTGGCCTTGGACAAGCCACTTACCCCCATTTGCCTTGCAAAAACCTAAAAAATAATATGTGGCAGCTGACATGATTTGTGAAGGAAGTTAGTGATTTTGTGAGGCTCTGAAGAAGAGGGAGGACATAGTGAATCAGACATCCAGTCAGTAATGTTCCTCAAAAGAAGATGAGATTGAGCAACAGAAATCTGTCATTGACTGTTTGCTTGCTTGAGTTCCTTTTTCTAAAGACATGGGGAAGTAGACAGGTATATTTAATATTTTGTCACTGACAAGCATAAAGGCATAAATGACGTACCAAATTTCTAGATAATGGAAACAGCTCTAGATTTGGAAGGCACCCTAGAGGCCATCTAGTTCAATTCCTCTTCTTTATAGATGAGGAAACTGAGACCCAGAGATGGGCAGTGACTTACCCAAGGACAGGGATGGAACATAGATTTAGAGATTAAAGGGATAATCTGTTCTAACCTCCTTATTTATGAATGAACAAACTGGAGTCTAAATAGTTAAGAGACTTGCCTAAGGATATAAGTAGGAAGCAACATAGAGAGACTTTGGACCCAGGTCCTCGGAGTCCAAATGCAATGTTATTTCCACATTACTATACTGCTTCATTATATCACAAAGCTTGAGGGCAGCTAGGTGGCACAGTGGATAGAGCACAAGCCCTGGAGTCAGGAGTACCTGAGTTCAAATCCGGCCTCAGATACTTAATAATTACCTGTGTGGCTTTGGGCAAGCCACTTAACCCCATTCCCTTGCAAAAAACAAAACTTAAAAAAATAGATCACAAAGCTTGAAGGACTAGTTAACAGGCTGAATGACAGGTCAGGATACAAAGGTATCTTGATAGCCTTTTGCTGAATCTGATAAGGTTAAATTCACAGAAATAAATGTAAAGTCATACTTGCAAGTTGAGGGAAGAATGTTTACATAATAGTTTGAAAAAGACCTGGGAGTTCTAATGGACTCCAAGCTCAATATCTGACAGCATTGTGATATGGTATCTGAATGTGCATTGGTTGCATTGAGAGACATAACTTCCTGGTTTAAGGAGACTCTCTGTACTCTGCCTTGGTTACAACCTATTTGGAATACTGTACTTTTGATGCCTTGTTTTAGGGAAGACTTTGATCAATTGGAGAATACATAGAGGATAGTCAGGATGATGACGAGTGTAGAGTCTATGTTGTATGAAGATCAGCTGAGGAAACTGGGGTTATATAGTGTAGAGAAGAGAAGATGCAGAGGAGACATTATCTTTGTTTCAGTATTTGAACAACTGTCATAAGGAAGAGAGATTTAATTTGTTCCTTAGACCTTGATCACAAAACCAAGAGGAGAGCGGAGAAGTTGCAAAGAGACCAAATTAGGTGAGATATTGAGAAGGACTCAGGAACCAGAACTTCCTCAAATGGAAAGGGTCACATCAAAATACTGAGGTCTTTCATCAGTGGTTTCTCAGGCACAGGTTATTATCCTGGGAGTATTAGGGATGTAAGAATAATAGATAGCATTAATCTAGCTTCTAAGGTTTGCTGAGCAATTTATGTGAATTACCTTTTTTGGTTCTTACAACTCCCGTGAGAAAGCTACTGCCCATTTTTGACAGAAGAGTATATTGAGGCTAAGAGAGGTGAAGTGACTTTCATAGGAGTTAAACAACTAGAAAATGCCTGTGGTCCACTTTAACCTCATTTCTTCCTAATTCCAGATCCATCACCCTTTATCCCTTTCATGACCTAAGTGCTTCTGGAGTTGGAGAGGGACTACCACTAGGGTGGCAGTGTCTTCTGGGGCTGGGTTGCTTCAGAGATGGAAAGTAAATTAAACCCACTTGATAGGCATCCTCTCCTCCCAGTAACAACACTTGAGTAGTGCTGATCTGGTGCTTCCGACTGTGATGTTACTATAGATAAATTTTGTTCAATTCCTAAGCAAATCTTTTTCTCCTCCCATGTCCCCCTTTCCTGTTGCAAAAAATAACAACAAAACCCTTGTAACAATTATGTATAGTGCAGCAAAGCAAATGCCTGAATAACCTCTGTATACTAAGTCCCTCTCTTTTCTATTACTAACTGTAATGTATGCATCCTCATGGTCCTTTACAGACATGGCTGATCATTACTTTTATCAGAGATTTAACAGTCCTTTCAAAGTTGATTGTTTTTACAATGTTGTTATTGCATGAATTGTTCTAATTATGTTCCCTGAATTCTTCATTATTTCAAACAGGGTTTCCTAGGATTTTCTAAAACAATCCCCTTCATCATTTCATATAGAAAATACTATACATCACATTTATATAATATTATTTTCCCTTTATGGTGCTTATTTTTCTTTTTCAGGTAGCAAGTTGTTGTTTGCCCTTCATTCTGACATCAGGGAGGTGATGCCATGAGATGTAAATGCATTGGATTTGAGTGAGGAGAGTGCTTTGCAAAGTCACTAGGTTTACTTTCTCCTCTGAAACTTTCTGAGTCCAATGGCCAGATATGAACCAGGATGACTGGAGATGACTCTGGATGCAAGCCAATATGGTGAAGGGACTTGTCCAAGATCACACAGTCAGTGTCAATTGTCTGAGGTGGAAATTGAACTCAAGTCTTCTTAACTTCAGGGATACTGCTCTATCTACTGTACCACCTAGCTGTCCTTCACATAATAAGTATTTTAAAAATTAACCTGTCCTCCCTTCCATTACCTTCTTCCACCATTGAGCAAATTTTCAAAATTCAGGAAAAAGAAATGCCTTACACCATCTTGCAAACACATTCTTCCATTACTCTGCATTCTCTCTACCACCAACTCTCTCTAGCACAGGGTAGGAAAACTTTTTCTTTCAAGGACTATTTGGATATATAAGCCATCATTTGTGAGACAGACAAAATTATTAAATTATAAATTAGCCCTTCTCACTGCTCTGACCTTTCCCCTCCAATTTTACACATTGTTGGCAACAGAATAGAAATTTTTTTCCATTGACCTGAAATTGCTGTCCATAGTTTCATTGTTTAAAACTTGGAAAATACTTTAAAGAAGTTTTTTGCTTCATTCCCATAGCAAATAATTAACAGGAAGAGTACTGTCTTTGTCCTTTTTTCCAGGTATGTAGCATTGAAACAAGTTGATTTCTAGTTAACACAGTGACAAATTTATAATTTGGAAGAAGATTTACAGGAAGCACCTACAACTTATATAAGCAACTACAACTTTTCCTCTTTCTAAATGGGAATTGGCCTTCAAAATTGTTCTTCAGAAAATCCTTGAAAGTCAGTCCATTTTATTCATGGCCATGTCTACATGATACAAATCAGTATTGAGTCTCTCATACCATTTGGACAGTTCAATGAAGACAGAATAAATGAGTTGCCTAAATTAAAAGGGCTAATTGGTTGATGGCAAGTTCATCAAAATGGATGAAATGATGGGTAGGTATCACCCTAATGTGGGATTCCACTTCTAGTACTTGTCTTCACCTTTTACTTAGCTAATTGGAATCATTTTTCTTATGTACATTCAGATTCAGATTCATCTATATCTGATAGGAAGAAAAAGAAAATGGAACTCCATTGAACATCAGGTAATTCATTCACTTATTCATTAAAAAAATTTTCCGCTTATTTTGTAAAATTAATTTTTCAATTAGTAATTATTTTTTCTCCCACTCAACTTTCCATAGCTGACTCCAAGAAAATTCAAATATTTATGACAAGTATGCATAGTCCAACAAAATAAATGTCTGTGTGGATCATGTTTAAAAATGTAGATCTCTTTCTGCATCTTGAGCCCATCAAAACTCTGGAATAAGTGGGATGATATCAACCTCATCACACCCTAGGAACTGTATTGCAATGATCATTATACCATTCAGAGTTCTGAAGTCTTTCAAAGTTCTTTTCAAAAAGAATTTATGAATCTTCTTTTTGCCTGATAAGTGTTCATGGATAACATATTATGGTCCCTGAATTCATGAAAACTCTAGTCTAGTGAGGACTATGAAACTATATATTATTGTTCCTCCTGCCATCTCTGAAGATTGTCTCTTAAGGTTCTTTCATTCTAATTCCACTAATCCTGATCTAATCCTGATCAAATCCATCTGGAACTTGCTCTTCAATCATGATAAAAAAGAGATGATAAAAAATGTAAGGAGCTTTTCACAAAGAGCTTTTCCACCCAATCCATTTCTCTAACCAAAATATGCACCTTTTGTAAGGTACCATTACCTAGGAAATTGACTATATAGGCAAAATAAATAATAATATACACTTTCTCTTTTAAAGTAAATGACTTCAACTCATCTCAAATCAACAAGCAAATATTAGTTTTTGAGTCAATGTCAATTGAACTTGTATACATTTGCACAATGTTTAAACAAAATGTGATTCTTGTTAATTTTTGTCACTAGCCTTATCAAGCTACCTTCATTTCTCCTTTTTTTTTTTTTAAATAATTTCTTTTAGCAAAACACAATTATTCCACTTTTGGCTATGTAGCTTTAAAATGGATAAATAATAAAATGAGAAAATATTCTTCCATTGAAGGGAGCAATATGAAAGTATGCTGATGCAAATATTCTGACCCTATTTCTGGTGACATTAGCAATTTAATTAACCAGGGTCCTGTTTTACATATTACACATTTGTTGTCAGTTCTTTCATTTGTTTGTTAGAACCAAAGATCATCTGCCTTGATGTGAGTCTTTAAAGTCAGCATATAATAATAATAATAAGTTGGAATCTCAAGAGGGTGTGCAAAGTCCCAGTCTTGGACAGTCTATGATATTGTAAGTGATAACCTAAAGACAAGTCTGCCTTAAGAGGTAACTGATTCTTCCTGGAGATCGTCATCCAAAAGGTAACTGAGTACTTGCTAGAGATGATATAGCAGACCTTCTCCTTCAGGTATGGGATGGAATAGATAGTTGCCAAGGTCCCTTCTTGCTCTGAGAGTCTATAGTTAGTGTGAGAAGCATCTAATCCAAGATAACACAGGAGCACAAAAGCCTTGAGATGGCAAAGCCTTGGTTGGATGTATTCTTGGAGCATGTTTTTCTTTTTGTCTGCATCCACTCTCTCATTTCCCCTTTTCTTCCCCACCCTACTGCTTCTCTTTGGATTTGGCTGACTCTTATTCAGACTGTTGCTAGGCACAGTTGTCTCCAAAGAGATATGTTTGAGTGCTAGCTATTTCAAGTGTTTGGCTATAGATTCCAGGCCATTCAAATCTGCTTTCAAGTTCATAGTTTGGAAAAACCTAGCATGTGACCCTTTTTGTGCCATTTCTCCTATTTCATATCCTAGGTACTGTGCTCAGAAAGAGGTTACTTTGCCCATAGAAACCATTGCCTCTCTCTGAGGGAAGAGAATTTCTTGAAAAGGGCAGTTTCTGTCTCTTGTTGCCTAATCCCAATGAGTTTCTCCAGAAAGACTCTGGAGTCCAAGAAACTGGGATTCAGTTCTACCTCTGATTTTTAGTAACTGTAGGACCTGGGGAAAGTCCCTTCACCTTCACTGGGCTTCAGTTTTCTTCTCTATAAAATAGCGATAGTAATGTTCAGCTCTTCAATTTCACACCAAGCACAGTGACTGGCACATCCTGATCAATATTTGTTGACTGACAGGCAATAATTACTTAGATTTATATAACACCTTAATTTGTAAAGCATTTACCATTTCACACTTCATTCTCACCAGCCTGTGAGGACCAGATGCTCAGAGTATTTAAAGTTCTTGACATTGTGGCTAGTAAGGACAAAAAGTTTAAACCGGGGACTTTGGAAGTTGCAAGCCCAGCACTCCTCCTACTTTCCCACCATTCTCCCATTTCCCCCAGATTTTTACCTTTGGAATAATCCTAAATTATTTACTCTTCTCCTTTTCATAATTATTTCTATAACCCACCAATTTGGAACTACCAAATTTTCTTCTGAACTTTGTGAATTTTCCATGCCAATGACAAATTGTTTTTAGTTAATCATCAAAGAAGTGTCCTAAAGACTTCATGTTGGTAGGCTAATTTCAATGACTTTTTGTTTTCAAGTAAGAAAACATTATTTAAAATATGTCCTATAATCTACACGTTATTCTCTTCCTTTTAGTCTAGATTAATGATATTGAACTTTGTTTGAAAAAGAAGAGATTGGCAGCTTCATTCATTTATTCATTCATTCATCAAACATTTAGAAGTGACTTTTAACGTGTGATGCCCTTGCCAGTTAAGGAGGAAGGTACAAATATGAGTAAGCCATTGCTTCTCCCTTGAGGCACTTAAAATCTAATTGGGTAGTTATAGCTGTTCAACTACAACACATCTGTAATTTCATGTATTGCTGAGATACCTCCAAGATTAGTGACAACCCATCTATGGTCTATGCCTTCCCAAAGTTTTTTTCTGTAAACTCCCATAAATTAGTCACATGGAGTACTGCAGTACAAAATTAGAGATGTTCTGTCCTTCATTCTTCAAGAGGACCATGACAGAAGGGAGGTAATGCCAGGACATGCAAATAAATTGGATTTAAGAAAGGGAGTGCTATGCAAAGTAACCAGATACACTTTCTGCTCCATAGTCAACTGGATCCAGTGAGCAGATATGGTTCAGGATGCCTGGGAGATGGTCCTGGATGCAGCGGGATACCTTGGTCTTTTATAGCTAAGTCTTTACTACTCTGCACTTTGACTGAGACAGTGCTCATTCAGTCAATAAAATTATGTAAGAGAGAGAGATAATGCAAAGAAACCAAGAATGACCACTTCTAAAAATGAAAAAAAAAATTGGGGGGAGGGAAAAATCCCCAGACTTTCTCAGTGATTGAGACAGCTAAGAAAGAAAAGAAACAAGAGCTTCCTTTGCATAGTCCAAAAATAAATCAATTTGGGAAGGGAAGACCCACAGGGTTTCTGGTCAAAACAGAAATAATTGCTATTTGCATTCACTCTGAACCAATCAGGGCACAAACAATGACCACGTGGTCTCATCATTAGAACCATTTTTGGCCAATCTAGGAGAAATCTTAGCAGGACTAATCAACATGTAAGAGGATTGAAAAGTGCTATGAGATCAGATAAGAAAGTTAGTCATAGGATTTATGTATTTATTAAAAATTTTAATATTTTAAGATTCTAAAGCTTACTAACACTGAATGAAAACAGTGTTTTCACATATGTGGTAGAAGAGTACAAGAGGATTATATGTATAACTGAGAACTTCTGTTGTTAATCATAGGATTTAAAGAGGGGATGGACTTTCCAGATCATCAAATTCTTTTTTTTTAATTTATTTTTTTAAATTTATTTTTCATCCATTTGTACATACATATTTCCAAGTTACAAAATTTCCCTCCACCCTCCCTTCCCACCTCCCTCCCCTAGTTGGGAGCAGTCAGGTCAGCATTTTTACATACATATTTTGTTAAACATATTTACAAATTAGAAATTTTTGGCATGAGGAATTAGGAGTAAGGGAAAGACATACATAAGAGATAATTTTTATAAAGTGTTCATCAGATTTGGTAGGGTTTGTTTCCTGTGTGTCTTGTTTTGTTTTGTTTTTCTTCCCCTGGTTGGGGATAATATAGTCCATAATCTGTCCAATATGGTTGTCCTAGCTCTCTGGACTGCCGAGAAGGATTATTTCCTTAAAGGTTGTTCATCTCATAATGCTGGTGTGTACATTGTTCTCTTGACTCTACTCCCTTCACTCAGCATTAGGTCCCATAAATCATTCTATGCTTCTCTAGAGTCCAACCATTTATTGTTTTTTACAGAACAATAACATTCCATAGTATTCAGGTACCATAACTTGTTTGACTATTGCCCAATTGATGGGCATCTCCTCAATTTCCAAATCTTTGCCACTACAAAAAGAGCTGCTATGAATATTTTGGAACATGTAGAACTTTTTCCATTTTTTACAGTTTCTCCTAGATTTAGTCCTAGAATTGAAATTATTGGGACAAAGGGTACAACAGTTTTATTGCTCTTTGCGCAGAGTTCCATATTGCTCTCCAGAAAGGTTAGATCTATTCACAACTCCACCAGCAATGTCCCAGTCCTCCCACAACCTCCCCAACATTGATCATCTTCCCTTTTTCTCATCTGGACTGATCTAATAGGTTTGGGATGATACCTCATTGTTGTTTTAATTTGCATTTCTCTAATCATTAGTGATTTGGAGTATGTTTTCATATATATATATATATATATATATATATATATATATATATATATATATATATCTTTAATTTCTTTATTTGAACACTGTTTGTTCATATCCTTTGACCATTTATCAGCTGGGGAATGACTTGTGACCTTATACATTTTATGAAATTCTTTATATATTTTAGAAATGAGACCTTTATCAGAACTCATGTTTGTGAAGATTATTTTCCACCTTTCCACTTTTCTTCTAAATTTGGCTGTATTCATTTTATTAACGCAAAACCTTTTTAATTTAATACAGTCAAAATCATTTATTTCGCAGTTTATAATGTGCTCTAATTCATATTTGGTCATAAATTTATCCCTTTTCTACAGATCAGATAAATAGAATATTTTTTGTTCTATTAATTTATCTATGGTATCACTCTTTATGTCTAAATCCTTTACCCAATTTGACCTTATTTTGGTATAGAATGGGATGTGGATCTATGCCTAGATTTGCCATACTATTTTACAGTTTTTCCAATAAAATTTGTCAAATAGTGAGTTCTTATCCCAGAGGCTGATGTCTTTGGGTTTGTCGAATAGTAGATTGCTGTAGTCATTTACTGCATTTTCTTTTGGACCTATCCTAATCCACTGATCTGTTACTCTATTTCTTAACCAGTACCAGACAGTTTTGATGACTGCCGCTTTATGGTATAGTTTTAGATCTGGTAGAGCTAGGCCATCTTCCTTTACATTTTGTTCCATTAGTTCCATTGCTATTCTTGCCCTTTTTTTTACACCAGATGAATTTTGTTACTATTTCTTCTACCTTGGTAAAGTAGTTATTTCGTAGCTTGAGATGTATGAGAAAAATGAGCTAAATTTTCAAAGGAGAGATCCCAGTGGATTAAAAGCAACTAGTCCTGAAGGTAATCTGAAACAAGGTTAAGAAAAAAAGATTAAGAAAATAGGAGTAAATGGAGGAAGGGGAGTTGTGGATCAGGTGTGGAGAGCGAGAGACATTACTATTATTTGAAGGAATGAATCTGGATTAATCTGAGTCAGAAAAGAGAGAGGGAATTGGGCCTTCCTAACATCTTTTGAATATACCTACTTATCTCCTTAGACACTGTCTCCACTCTGGTGAAGGGCCTCATTACCTCATACCTAGGTTATGGCAACAGTGGCTCTACCTGCCTCAAGTCTCCCCACTCCAATTCACCCTCCACTAGGACAATAAATTGCTTTTCCTAAAGTCCAAATTCAATTATGTCACCCCCACACTTGCCCAATAAAATTCAGTGGCTCCCTATTGCCTCCAGCATCAAATATAAAATATTCTCTTTGGAGGCCAAATCCCTTCACAACTTGCCCTTGTTCCATTTCCAGTTTCATTATACTTTATGCTACTTCAACTCCTGCCTTAACTCAGAACTTAACTAATGAACTCTTCTTCAAAGTCTAGATGATCTGAGTCCAAATCTTAGTTAACATTTTAAACAAGTGTTTGACACTGAGTAATTTTGTTAGTATCTGCTTCTGTCCTCTTTTATATTATAATCCAGTGGGACTCAATGGCCTCTTGAGCTCTTTCCAAATCTAAATCTATGATTATATTGATGATTGTAGTAAAATTAAAAAATACATAGAAACGGAAACTGATGATGATGATGATGATGATGATGATATTAGTCCTTTCCATTTTTTAGGTTTTTGCAAGGCAGATGGGGTTAAGTGGCTTGCCCAAGGCCACACAGCTAGGTAATTATTAAGTGTCTGAGGCCGGATTTGAACCCAGGCACTCCTGACTCCAAGGCTAGTGCTTTATCCATTATGCCACCTAGCCACCCCTAGTCCTTTCTTTTTGAAGAAGACTGTAACATCAGGGGAGATGATACCATGACAAGTACATGAATTGAATTTTGAATGAGGTGGGGCTGTGCTAAGTCACCAGCCTCACTTTCTCCTCTGGAACCTTCTGGATCCAGTAGCTAGATATGGATCAAGCGCTAATAAGTATTAAATAACTGAGGCTTAATTCCAAGATGAGTGTTCTATGTACTATGCCACCTACTTGCCTTTGGGGTGAGAATTATAGTGAAGATAAAAAAAAAACTTTTGAGGATGAGACAGATGGGAGGAAGAGAAAGGCAAAGTAAGAAAGTGAGAAAGAAATAAAGACTGAAACATGTGTCAGAGGCACAAAGATAAAGACAGAGAGAAGCTGTGAAATATGAAGAGATACCCAAAGATATATTTGTTGAGAGAGATAGGAAGCAAGAGGGTGAAAGATGACCATATTTCCAAAAGAGAGGGAAGAGAACATTATGAAGAAAAATGAAGAATAATTATCAGAGACCACAGGTAAAGTAGAGATGCACATGGAAGAGACACCTGGCATGTATAGAACAGTCCAGGTAAGTTCCCTAGTACACAGAGCTCTGTACTTACAACTGGCTCTTTGAGTGTAAATACAAATCCCCTGACAAGCTCTGTTCCTCTAGAGAAGTAACATAACCATGGTCTGCCTCTGTCTCTTCTTTAACAAAATCTTGAGGTTGGATTTGATGGCATCTAATAATGTTGAAGTTTAATGAATTTATGAGCAACAGAGCAAAGAAAATTCTTATGGACTGGGGCAAAGAAGAAAGTTAGAATTAGATGGTATAGGGTATCAGTGAAATAACAGACACAGAGACAAGGCAACTTTGAAGTAGGGTTCATTAAAAAAATATGTAGATCTAGATCTAGATATAGATATAGATATGAAACACTGTTACATCAATTAGTTGTCTGATTTGGGGGACCTGAGTTTCAATCTTACTTTCTTTTTTTTTTGCAAGGCAATGGGCTTAAATGACTTGCCCAAGATCACACAGCTAGATAATTATTAAATGTCTGAGGACAAATTTGAACTCAAGTCCTCCTGACTCCAGAGTCCATGCTCTATCCACTGCAACACCTAGCTGCACTTTACTTTCTATTCTCTATGTTTAAAACTCAGTATTTCACTTAGAGTGTTTAACCTTGAACTTCTTCTATTGTATTTAAGTGAATTTGGACTCAATGGCTTCTAGGTTTCCTTCTAGCTCTCAATCTATAACTATAATCATAATAAAGGGAAAAAAGGCCTTACTTATGGATGTGATGAAAGGAGAAAAATCTTTCAAGGAGGACACAGGAGAATGAGACGGAGAAAAGGAGGGCAAGAGAGGAGAGAGAGAGAGAGAGAGGATAATGACCAATGGAGTGAGAGAAGAAACCATTATGGAAGACAATGAGAAATAGAGATAAGAGACCATAGGCAATGGGAAGATATATGGAGAAGAGATACACCTGGCTACTGTAGAACAAATTGTGGACGAGTCATAGTAGTTTGAGCATTATCCTTGGAATTCTCTCATTGAATTTAAATTCCACCATAGCTTCTGACAAGTTTGGTTATTCTGGAGAAGTCACTGGTTATCATTATCAGCTTAATTTTTCTCCTTAGTAAATTTATGAGACTGGAATTGATGATGTCAAAAGATGCTTCAGTTCTATCATCTTCTATGAACCAGAGAATAAAAAGAATGTTTACTTGGGATTAACCTGGAATAGAGACAGAATAGAGTTAAAGGGAATTAGGCACTGAGGATGAGAAGGAAACAGAAGAAAGTCCACTGGAAATGGACATGTGGATTGAGAGGAATATATATATAATAAAAGAGGTAGTGTACTATTTTTGGAGATCTATATAATCTGAGTTCAAATCCTGCTTAGCATTTTTTTAGTAAGTGTTTGATCCTGGGCAATTCAGCTAGAGTATCAGCCTCTGTCCTCTGTTATATTATAATTTAATTGAACTCAATAACCTTTAGAATCCCATCTAGCTCTAAAACTGTGATCATAATTATGATAATGTAAATAACAAAAGAACAGTTAGCATTGGATGAGAATTAGAATAGGGTGAAAAGACTTTTCAGTAGGAAATAGAGAGGAGGAGAGGAGGGAGAGAGAAAGGGATAAACAAAGAATTATGAGCAACAATGAAGGAAGAACCAATTTTGAAGGAAAATAAGGAAGAGAACAGAGACCACAACATATAAAGTGATGAGGCATCTGGCAAGTGTAGAGCAAGTCAGCTAGGAGTCACAATGTTTAGAGCACTGTCCTAGGAGTTGACTCATTGAATTCAAATCCCACTGCAACTGCTGAAAAGCTATGATCCACTGGAGAAGCCAGTTACCCATTGTCAACTTCAGTTTTCTCCTTATTATATACGTATTGGTTTGGATTTGATGGTGTCTAAAGGCTCTCCAGACCTCTGATCCTCAGGATGTTAGAGATAGAAATGGATGTGTGACTGTAATTAAGCTTGGAGTAGAGAGGGTCAGAATAAAACACCAAGGATAAGAAGAAGATAGAAGCATTCAGAAAAAAAAATGTAAGTTTGTAAAATGGAAGAAATATGTAGATGAAAAGAGCAAAGGCTTCTCAAAGACTTCTGAGTAATTAGAATGACTTGAGTTCAAATCCTATTACATAGTTGTAGTTTTTTTGACCCTTGGTAATTCAGAGAGAGTGTTTAAACCTCTGCTCTCTATTATAAAATAATGGATAAGAACTTAATGACTCTAAAAGTTCCTTTGAGATGAAAATCATTGATCATATTGGTGATTGAACACAAAAGAATAAATCAAATATTACTGGAGAGGAAGAAGGAAAGAAATTCTGTGAGGAGATAGAGATAATGAAATGGAGGGAAAGAGAGAGATTGAAAGAAAGAGGGGAGAGAGAGAGAGAGAGAGAGAGAGAGAGAGAGAGAGAGAGAGAGAGAATTGAGATAGATACAGAATCAGATATAAATATATACCTACATATATCCATATATCTATTTATATATACATATATATCTAAACTTTTAGAGAGTGGTGGGAATGTAGTAATAGACAACTGACATACAGCAAAAGAGGTAGTCAGTGACAGACATGTGTACACACACATACACTCACACACACACAGTAAGCAAGAGAAAATTCACAAAGTAGTAAGAGTGACAGCACAGATCATTATGGAGGAAAATTATAAAGAGGGAGAGCAGAATAAGGCAATATGTGGCAAATGTAGAAGAGGCCAACTAGGTGTCATAGTGAATAGAGTACTATTTGAGAATTTAACTCATTGAATTTAAATCCCACCAGAGCTCTGTTTCACTGCAGGCCACTCAATAATTTTCAACCTCAGTTTTCTCTTCTAAAAAATATAGGGCCAGATTTGATGGTGACGAATGATGCTTCAACTCCATGATGTCATCATTGACAGAAAGAGAAAAGATTGTCTCCTTGGGATTGAGGTCAGAGAAGAGTTAATAGGATATGCAGGAGGAGAACTATCCATTGATGAAACCACCAGGAGGAGGAGGAGGAAGACTGTGAGTGTTACACAGCTAAGCTTCCAAAAGAACTGTTCTTGGAAGTCCTGGTTTCACATCCTGTTGCAAAGTTTAATAGATGTTTGACCTTAGACAATTCAGTTCAAGGGTTTTTTATGCTTTCATAGTATGATTGTATTCAATGACCCCTAAGATAACCTCCAGTTTTAAATCAGTGACCATATTGATGATAAAGGAAAGAATAAAAGACAAATGATAAATGAGTAGGGATTACAGGAAGGAAAATAAAACTTTTAAGCAGGAAGGAGAAAAAGGTAGAGATAGACTGAAAAAGAAAAGGGTTTAGGCAAAGAAAGACAGAAACACAAACAATGAAAAATATAGATAGAAAAAGGAAAGACTTCCTATTATTGACTGGAAATAGGATCAAGGAAAGCAAAACTTTTTTTGTAAGGCAAGAGGGTTAAGTGACTTGCCCAAGATCACACAGCTAAATGTTTTAAGTGCCTAAGGTCAGAATTTGAACTCAGTTCCTCGGTATTCCAGGGCCAGTGCTCCATCCACTGTGCCATCTAGCTGCTTCAGGAAAGGAAAACTTTTGAAGAGAATGGAGACAAAAGTCAGAAGCAGATTGAATGAGTGAGGGAAAGATAAGGGGAACCAGAGAGAAATATAGAGATAGAGTCAGAGAGACAGAAAAAGAGAATGAGAAACAGAGATGGGCAAGTGGTGGGTGGAAAGTTGTTATTGTGGATATGCAGCCTCTTGCTACTTGGGTTCCATTCTGCTTATGAGGAATCATTATTCAGACTGGGAAAGCATGGGTGGAAATAAAACAAAATTTTATTAAAAAGGTTACAAGACATAGGAAGGGCTAGGGAGAGAGAGAGAGAGAGATAAAAGAACAGCCAAAAACGCTTGGTTGGGCCATGGTCAGAGAAGACTAAAACAGGCCCTAAACTTTAGTCCAGTTCAGTTTTTTATGTCTTGCCTCTCATCTAGAGGGCAAAAGGTGAACTCCCTTCCCCTATACTCAACCAGGAACTAGGTAGAGGGTAAAGCCCAAGGAGATCAGGATACAAATTTTACATTAAACAAAGGTACTTTAAGAATGGGAAGGGTTCCCACCCAAGATTACAATTATTTCTGTTACAATCATAATTCTGTACTTCAAGGCAATTTGCATCTGAAGAGTCAATTTATATCTCCACCCAAATTCTTTCTGTTACATTCAAATTCTCTTCATCTTCCCCTGTATCAGATACAGCATTATACTTTGCTTTGTAGTTTAAATTTAAATTTTGCCCTACTTATAACACTCAAATTTTAAAGAACTTAACCACTTAACCACTATCAACCTCAGTTTTCTACTCAATAAAATCATGGAGCTGGATTTGATGGTATGGAGTGACCATTCAGTTATATGCCAGTGAGAGAAAGGCATGTCTCCAAGGAAGTAAAATAACCAGTGAGAGTTGGAAGAAATTGTGGATCAGTGATACCAGAGGTCATCACAAGGGACTTCTGGAAAGGAAACTGGTTAGAAGCTATTTCCCCCACAGCTATATTTTTTAATGAAGTTTTGCTGAAAGGCAGGACAAATTGAGGACAAATCCTATATTCCATCTTCCTCCCTTCTTACATCTTTGGTGCTGCCTGTTGTTCAGTCATTTCAGTTGTATCTGACCCTTTGAGACCACATTTGGGGTTTTCCTAGCAGAGAAAATGCAATGCTGGACAGGTTACTTAATTTACACAAACCTCATTTTGTTCTACTCTGCAATGCTGGGATTGGAGTCCATAGAGCAAAAAGATTCCTTCCAGCTTCTAATCTCTGATAACTTGGAAAATATAGAGTCATATAAAAGAACATATATTATTCATCAGTATAAATAGTAAGACAATGGGGTTCTAGAAAGAAAGAGAGCTAGCAGGTAGGGATTTTTCTAGAGAAGAAAAAAGATAAAGAAGAAAAATAAAGGAGAAAGGGGGTGGTGGGGTGTGTGTGTGTGTGTGTGTGTGTGTGTGTGTGTGTGTGTGAGAGAGAGAGAGAGAGAGAGAGAGAGAGAGAGAGAGAGAGAGAGAGATTGAGAGAGAGCTCAAACAATGGCATGAAAAGAAATAAAGATACCGAATAAACAAGAAATGGTCTCAGTAACTGGCAATTAAATGTGGAAGAGACAGGAGTTTAGGTGGGTGAGGGACAGAGGCAGAAACCCAAATGTAAGGGTGAAAGAGGGAGAGACAACTTCAGTAGTGGGGATTGGGGAAAAGACAGCTCAGGGACATAGTATGTAGAGTTCATCAGTTGTTCAACAAAGTTTTATTGAGCTAATCATATGTAGCAAGCAGCATGCTATGCTCTGAGAAGACAAAGGAAACAAAAACAGAATCTTTGCATTTTATGAGGGGAAGCCAACATAGTAAAGAAGCTGAAAACTGAGTGTGGCTCTGGGGAGGAGGGAACCTAGGATGGAGACAAGATGAAGCTATCCTGAGAGTATCCTGGTAGGAGATACAGAACTGGGTTTCTTGGGTGCCTGCTACAAAGATGTTCTGGGAAGAGTCATTCATTCACAGTGAGATGTCCCCGGGTCTGATGTCCCAGAATACATTTCAGGTCAGAAGAGATCTTCTAGAAGAAGAGATTCCTGGGCCTGATGGATAAGTCCACAAAGCAGCCTGATGAGAAATGAAGCACTCTGGAGTTTGGAGTCATAAGTTCTGGAGTTCAGATCCTTCCTGAGGTAAGTTACTTAGGTAAGGTATTTAATCTCTCCCAGAAAGGGTTTCTTTCTCTGCAGAATCATTCTTTCCAAAGGGTTGGCCTCTAGTTTCCTGTCAATGCAATGTACCTATGAATGACAAAGAGGAAAATAACTGCATTCTTGAAAGAAAAAAAAAAGAAGAAATAGAGCATTGAGTAGAGGAAAGACTTAGAGAAGCAAGACAAGTGAAGAAAGGGCCTGGTTTGGGGAGAGGGAGCTAGTTGTTGTAGAGAACCAGAGAGAAAGCAAGAAAACCATAGACAGAGAAAAAAAGGAACAAAGAGATCAAAAGAATTACATGATAATATACAAATATGAGAAATATCACAGGAAGGAACATCTCTTGTTAACAGGGTGAGACAACCAGAAATCATAATAGATATATCATTATATTTGCAGTTGACTATTTGATTTGAGATCACACATCACTGTTGACAAGTGATTTTCTGGAGAAATCACTTTTAGCCTCAGTTTTCTATTTAGTAAAACCATGGGACTTGACTTTATATCTAATTGTTTCTGGGAGTTGGTGCTGCCAAATTAAGATTGGGAGGTTTTGAATGGTCAAAGAATTTGCACCCAGCCCTGCTATGTTAAAAATCAATCAGAATTTATTATACAAGCCTTCAAAGTGTACAGATTAAAATCTTTTCTCCTCCTGGAGAAGCCACAAACACCTTGTAAGCTAGGTGGCTAGGTGAGGTTTTTTTTTTCAGTGAGAGAGAGAGAGAGAGAGAGAGAGAGAGAGAGAGAGAGAGAGAGAGAGAGAGAGAAACTCCAATAGTAGAGATTGGGAGAGAGACAGCTCAGGGACATAGTGTGTAGAGTTAGCCAGTTCAAAAAGCTTCTATTGGGTTTGTCATATGTAGCAGGCAACATGCTATGCCCTGGGAAGACAAAGAGATGGAAACCAAGATAGAATCTCTGCCTTCAGGGAAGTACTTCCCAGTGATGGAAGCCAGAATAGTAAAGGAAATGGAAAAGAGAATGTGACTCTGGGGAGGAGGGAACCCAGGATGGAGCCTAGATGAAACTGTCCTGAGTGTATCTTAGTAGGAAATGTAGAGCTGGGTGGCATGGGTGCCCTCAACAAAGGGAGTTTTTAGGAGGTGTCATCTGTCCTTGAGAGATGTCTCAAATTATGATGGTTCTTCTGAGGAATGATTTCTACATCTGAAGACATACTCTAAGAAGAAGAGACTCATGGGCCTGATGGAGAAGTCCAGAAGCCCCTGGAGTACAAAATGGAGCCTGATGAGAAATGAAAAACCCTAGAATTTTGGAGTCTTATATACTAGAGTTTCATTCTTGCCCCTGATAGGTTACCTAGGTAAAGTATTTAATCTCTACTGGAAAGTTTCTTTCTCTGATGAATCATGCCTTTTAATTGGATGGTCTGCAGTTTACTTCCAGCTCAATGTCCTGTGAATGACAAAGAGACAAGGACTCCCTTATGATTCTGCAAAGAGTAGAGACAGATGCACAAAGAATAGGCCATTGGGACAAGACAATTGAGGGCAGTGTCTGGTTTGGTGAGAGGGAGTTATCCTAGAGAAACAGAGAGTTAGCAAGTGAGACACAGACAGAGAAAACCAGAGAAAGAGAGCTACTTGATATTGGGCAAAGAAATGAGAGAAAAGACCATTGAGGAGAACAGGGAGCAATTGAGGAAGGAGACAACAGGTGAGGAAGGGACACCTCTCACTTATAGAATGATCCAACTAGGAGTCAGAGAGACTAATTATATTTGCAGTTGAATTTTTTATTTTGAATTCCACATTGGCTGCTGACAAGCTTTATTAATTTGCAGAGAGCACTTAACCAATATCAGCCTCTGTCTTCCCCTCATTGCATGTAATAGGTAGGATTTTATGGTGTCTAATAACAAACCAGTTCTATGATCCTTAGGATTCCAGAGAAAGAAAAAGAGGTACACTTGGGATTATGCTTAGAAGCATAGAGATAGATCTAGAGGGAATCCACAACTGAGGATGAGAAGAAGAAATAAAATAGGAAATAGAAGTGTGTGCAGTGGGGCAAGTATGTAGATCCAAACAGCCAGATTTCCTAGCCAACTCTTCTTGGAAGTAAAAATGCCCTGAATTCAATTCCTTCTTCACATTTTTTTTAGGTTTTTGTAAGACAAATGGAGTTAAGTGGCTGGCCCAAGGCCACACAGCTAGGTACTTATTAAATGTCTGAGACTGGATTTGAACCCATGTACTCTTGACTCCAAGGCCGGTTCTTTATCCACTATGCCACCTGGCAGCCCCACTCCTTCACATTTTAATGTATTCTTGACCTTGGGGAAAATCAGTAAGTGTCTAACCCTCTGTACTCTGTTATAATGCAGTAGAATTGAACAAAATGACCCCTTGTTTTTTTTTCCCAGATCTACATCTATGATCATTTTATTTTAGGGAAAATAAGGAAGGTTTCGTTATTACTGACTGAATTAGAGCAAAGAAGAAAAGCTTCTGAAGAAGAGACAGAAAGAAGACACAGATGGGGTAATGGAGGACAAGACATAGAGAAAGATAGTGAGATTTATAGAGACAAAAAAATAGTGGCAGAGAAATATTAAAAGAAACTCAGAGAAAGATATAGAGAGACACAGAGATAAAGAGAAAGAGAACCACATGATAAAATGCTTGGGAGTGATGGAAAAGATAATCATGCAGGAAAAGAGAAACAGAGATAAGTGATAAAAGGTGAGGGAGAGATATAGAGGGATGGAAGACCTTATTCCTTTGTTAGCATAAGACAAGCCAGCTTGTTTTCCTGATGGATAGAACACTTGTTTTGAAATTAACTAATAGAGTACAAATCTCTTATCATGAGCAAAGGACAAACTTTTTATTCTGGAGAAATCACTTAACCACTGACAGTTTCAGTTTTCCAGTTAGTAAATTGATGGGTCTGAACTTGATGTCATCTAATGTTGCTTAAATTCAATGATCTTATGGAGTTAAGAGAGAGCAAGCTAGTCCTTGTGGACTTGGGAAGAAGAAAGTTAGAGGAAATAGGATATTAGAGGAGATATACAAAGAAGAGACATCTGGAAAGGTATGGTCCACAACTACTTCCCTTACCTGTCTAAGCTTGGACTCCTGAATTTCAGTCCTACTTCACATTCTTGATAATGTCTGAAACTCAGCGATTCATTTAGTATTTTAACTTCAATTTCTTCTATTAAAACTAAATGTTTTTGGAATCCATGACCCTTAAGGAATCCTCCAGCTCTATATCTGTGATCATAATGATAACAGGGCAAAAAGAAAAGGCTGGTTATTTTGGGGTATGACCTACAATAAGGAGGAAAAAAATCTGAAGGAGGATATAGAAGGGGAAATAGAGGTAGGGAGATTAAGAATGAGAGAGAGGAAGAAAGAGGGAAACATAGATAGGAGACACAAAGCAATAAAAGGATAAGGATGGAATGTGGCAGTGAGACACTCAGAGATAGATATTGGAAGGGAAAGGGAGACAAAGAGACAGCAAGAAAGATAGAGAACCATCTGATAATGAGTAATGGAATGAGGGGAAAATAACATTATTTAGGAAAATGAAGAAAAAAGAGAGGACCACAGTGCTGGAGAGAAGCACAGGGAAGAAACACTTGTCATAGTTTGAACAGGCCAGGTAGGTGTCCAGAGGGACATACCTGGGATTTGCCCTTTTAGTTTAAATCCCACCAGAACTGCTGACAAGCTCTGCTCCTCTGGAGAAGTCACTGAACTACTGCCTGCTGCAGTCATCTCTTCACATTTATGATACTGTATTTGTTCACTGACTTTTTCAGTTTTCTCTGGATTCTCAAGAGAGAAAGGGATGTTCACTTGAGATTAAGCTTGAATGAAGATGTAGAGTTAGAAAGAATTAGGCTTAGAGGATGAGATGGAGACACATGGAAGCATACCCAGGAAATAGAAGTATGTGTTGTGAAGGAAATATGTAGAAGAAAACAGCCAGGACCCCTAGTGGACTTTTCTTGGAAACCAAAAATGACCTAAATTCAAATCCTAATTAACATTCTGAATATTTGACAATTGACAATTGAGTGAGATTGGCTTAAGGTCTCTTTTCTTTTGCAGTAAAATAAAATTTGACTCAATGGATCCTAGTGGTAATTCTAGTTGTAATCTTACAATCATAGGCATGAAAAGGGACAGAGAAAAGACCATTTAGTTGTGGGAAGAAATTAGAATAAGGGGAAAAGATTTTGAAGAGGAGAGAGAAAGAGGGGAGAGGGGGGAGAGAGATGGAGATTCAGAATGAGAGAGAGAGAGAGAGAGAGAGAGAGAGAGAGAGAGAGAGACAGAGAGAGAGAGAGACAGAGACAGAGACAGAGACAGAGAAAGAGACAGAGACAGAGACAGAGACAGAGAGACAGAGACAGAGACAGAGAGATAGAGAGAGAATGTCACAAGATAATGATCAGAGGAGTAATGAAAGGATATTTTATAGGAAAATGAGGAAAAAATAAGAAACCAAAGGTGATAGAGAGATATAAAGTGAAGTGACACCTGGTCAGCTAGCTGTCCCATTGGAGAGAGCACTCAACTTGGAATTGATTATTTGAGTTTTAATCTCACATCAATTGCTGAAAGCAGGTAACCTCTGAAAAAGCAGCTACACAGTATAAACATCAGTTTTTGTTTAGTAAATGTGGAGCTGGACTTGCTGGTGTCTAACAATGTTGAAGCTTACTGATTTTCATGTGGAACTGAGAAGAGAGAGAGAGAGAGAGAGAGAGAGAGAGAGAGAGAGAGAGAGAGAGAGTCAGAGAAACAGAAAAACAGAAAAACAGAGAAAGAGAGAGATTCCTTCATGATAACAAGTAAGGTAGTGATAGAAAATTCATTAGGAAGGAAAATGAGGAAATACTCAGAGACTACAGATTAGAGAGAACTGTGAAGAGTAGGGACACCTGACCAGTGTAGAGAACTCTCTACTTGGAATTGACTATTTGAGATTCAGTCCCACAATGGTCGCTGACAATTTTGTGACTCTGGAGAAATCACTTAACCATTGTCAGCCTCAATTTTTGGCTTGCTAAGTCATGGTTCTGGACTTGATGGTGCCTTTCAATGTTGAAACACAGTGATTTTATGAGTGTCAGAAAAAACAAAGAAAGTCTTTAGGGTCTTGGGGTAGAGAAGGAAGTTAGACTGGAGAGAAGAGTGCATCAAGGGAGGGTAAATAAAGAGAAAACCCACTGGTTGGCATACTAGATATGTCACAGAATTGTCCTTAGTGTTCTTATCTATGATGTCTTGGGGATCCAAGTTGAAATCTTACTTACCACTCTCTATAATTGCTTGAAACTAGATAGTTCATTTAGTGTTGAGCCCCTATTAAATGAATTTGATCTTAATGGACTCTAATATTTTTTCCAGTTATGCATCTATGATGATTTTGTAATAGAATTTTTTAAAAGTTGCTTATTTTTGCTTGAGAACAAGAGCAAGGAAAAGAAAGTCTTAAGGAGGAAGGAGAGTAAGGGAGAGTGAAAATGAAAGGGGACTGATAGAGAAAGAGAGACTGGGAAGGAGAGAAATATGTTATAAAATCAGAAAAAAGCCAAAGACAGAGAAAGAGAACAAGACAGAGAGAGTAAGCAAATTAATGAAAAAAGAAAAAGTTGTGTTAATAAACAAAGGAATGAGGCAAGACATATTTTGGCTAAAAGTGAGTAAAGAAACCACAGGTGAAGAGTTATAAAACAGGAAAAGAAATCCCTCTGCAAGCATAGAACAAGCTGTGTTGGTGTCCCTGTTGCTAGAACATTCTACAAGGAGTTGACTTATTGACTTTATGATTAACCAAAGCCATTGACAAGTTTTGTTCCTCTGGAGAAGTCACTTAACTCCTGATAGTCTCCGTTTTCTCCTCAGTAAATTTTTTCTGCTGACTTTGATGTGTCTAAAGATGTTCCAGCGACATGATCTTCTAGATTCTAGAGAGAGAGAGCATGTCTACCTGTAGTTAAGTTTGGAATAGAGATAGAATTGGAGAGAATCAGGCATTGAAGGAGAGAGGAAGGCAGAAGCAAATGATCAAAAGAAATGTAATTTTGTGAATTGAGGAAAATGCACATAGCAAAAGAACTAGGTTTCCTAATAGAGTCTTCTGAGTACTCCAAATGACCTGAGTTTAATTCCATTTTCACATTTCTAAGTATTTGACCTTGTGCAATTCAGAATGTTTAAACCTCTGTTGTCTGTTATAGTAAAAATGGAGTAGGATTCAATGACCCCCAGATGTCTTTATCGCTGCCTCATCCATAAGCCCATAGAGCTTCAGGAACCTTAGAGACGATAAATGGCTCTAAAATTTTCATCATATTGATGAAATGGAGAAATAGAATCAGCCTCTTATTCCTGAGGGGAATTTAAAAAAAGGAAAAATACTTCTAAGGAGGAGAAAATGAGATGGATAAAAAGGAAGGGATTCAGGGACAGAGGCACAGAGAGAAAATGATAGAATGAGATAGCTACAGAAAGTTATATGGAGAGAAATTTATACTGACAATGAAGTAAAAAAAAAATGCCAGACATAGATGCAACAATAGAGACAGTGATACACACACACACACACACACACACACACACACACACACACGCAGAACCAGAAGATGGTGAGCAAGAGAGTGATGAAAGAAACCATTATGGAAGAAAATTAAGAATAAAGATGAGATACCAAGGTAAGGGACAGGTGCAAATGGAAGAGGTACCTGGCAAGTATAAAAGATGCCACATAGGTATCATAGTGTTTAGAACACTTTCTGTGGAATTCACTCATTGAGTTTATATCCTTCTATAGCAACTGTTATTTTGGAGAAGTCACTTAACCATTATCAGTCTCAGGTTTCTTCTCATTAAATTTATTGGTCTGGGTTTGATTGTCTTATCATGCTGCAGTTCTCTGATCCTCTGGTAGTCACAAAGAGAAAAGGCCTGTAGAATGCTGCTTTTTTCCTTTCTATCCTGAGTGCCTGGAAAGGTTATAAAAGCCAAATGTGTTCCTTAGAAAGCTGACATTGTTTTATTCATTGAGAGTAGCCTTTCTTAACTTGTAGGATAAACCAGGTGGGAGTGAAGTGACAGGCCTCAAACATACATTGGTGGAATGTCTAGCTCAAGCATGTGAAGACTTACCCTAGAAGAATGGACAGATGGGACAATTTGTTCCAATAGACATGAAGGTTGGGAAGCAGGTGATGTGGTACACTTAGAGCCTGGTCAGATATTAAGGACACCAAGGTCTTTCACTGCATCCTGGGTCACAACTTATCATCCTGAATTTTTCTTACAACTGGACTGAAATAACTGGAAGACAGGGTGAGTCTGATAACTTTCTGCAATTCTACCTCATTTCAATTCAATTCACTTTTAAGTCAAGACATCACCCATCCTGCCATTGGTTCTCTTTAAAAAAGAAGGATGAACAACTATAACAACAACCACTCTCACTGCTTTCTTTTGCCTTCACATCTTTGATCCAGGAAAACATTTTCTGGCTAACTGGAATGCTTCTACCAAGAGACTGAAAGAATTGTCCAACAGTGTGAAGGTACAAGGATGATTAATGTGATTCATTCTGAGCTGGTGAATTAATAGGGTACCTAGGACTGCTGGAGTATACATACTGTAAGATTATATTACCAGACTCCCATGGTACTCTGTCATCTTCCTACTCATTGGGTGGTAAGATTTTTACCCAAATTATTTTGGTTCAATGGAGACTAGAATGAATCACATACAAAGGGTGATGCTTCAGTTTTTTGTTTCTTATGGCTTTATAAGAAGTAGAGGTCTGTGCTAGGGAACTATCTTATTTATAATCATTGATCAAGGTTGGTTCTATCAATCATGAGAATCATACTTATTTCCCAAGATTTCACTTACTGAGGGTAGGTGTGGAAACTGTGCCTCAGGAGGAAGGGTAGCTCATTTGTCTGGTCAGCACCAAGACTTCAGATGGACCCTCTTGCTCCTTGACCTTGAGGAATATTCTTCATTCCCCTGTGAAATGAATGGAAGAAGATATTTGGTTGAGTTGGCTGTGTTTATGAATGGAGAGGGTCAGTGATTGTGTTAATGAATGTATAAGTCTACACCTGTCTTGAAGGGAAAGCCCTGTAAAGACCTGGATGAGACCTGTGGATAGATCTCCCAGGGAGTCCCTGATAATCATTGCTTTCTGACCTAACCCATGGTTGTATTATATGGAGAATCCTACTGTGTATAAAGTCTTGAATAGGGCAGCCCCTGTGGAATGAAGATGCCAGTTCACCCTATTTGGAGATTAGACAAAATGAGCAACCAACAAAGCCATCCTGATCTTGGGTCATCTCTTGCCTCAGTATTGTCCTTTGTCAATTCCTCTTGCTTTTGCAAAGGGATCTTAGAACCATTGAAAATGAACTTGTGTCCTGAGACTTTTTAGAGTAAGAAATATTTTGCCTGTGATTGGTTTTTCTATTTAATATAGAGTATGTATTTTCTTCATGGTCTGTATTTTTGACCTTATAAATAGAACTGACCTTTTTCCTGTGGTCTGATTAGGCAAAGGAAGAAGAGTTTAAATAGTGAGAACTTTCCACTGAAAATTTCCAAACTTTCAAAGGATAGTGTCATCACTGCTTTCCTTATTCTGCGGATGCTGGGAGGAGGGAGGGAGGGAGAGAGAGAGAGAGAGAGAGAGAGAGAGAGAGAGAGAGAGAGAGAGAGAGAGAGAGAGAGAGAGATTCTTTCCCATTTAGTGAAATCTGTGAAATGCAATTTGCTTAATGTGTATTTCCAAATTTTAATGAGATAGCAGTTTGAATGGTCTTATATATGCTGCAATTTCTGCTTTTTGGAAGTAAAAATCCTTAGAAGTGCTCAAAATGGAGACTTCTGAGAATTTGTATATGTAATTTACCTTAATCCCTGTAGCATTATCTTTCTTCCCTAGAGCCTAAAGGATTTATTGCTTTAATGTAGGTGATTTTACTGAGTAGATTTCCAGTTCTTAATTGAATTCAATCTAGTTTACAAGTTTTGTCTTCAGTGATTCCAAAGTGGTGAAAAACATAAGGCGATAATTTTTGCAGTTTGAAGTTCTGAAGCATTATCTGGTGCTTAAGAAAACTTTAGTGCATTCCTTCTAGGAAAGAAAGAGGCTTGTTTAAATCAGAAAGCAAAATGGAATAAGGGAATTAGTAATTTAATTTTAGGAGAGTAGTGTATCTAACCACTTTGATCTTCTGTACATCATTTAGCTGAATGTAATTGATGAACTCAAGAACAGGTAAAGTCACCTAAAAGAAATTAAGATGGACCATACCTTTGTAATCTCTTAAGTAAGGAATCAAACTGGAAGAGTTTTGCTTAGTGAAGTGAGAAACTGTCTGTAAATCTTTATGTTTCAATTCTGATCAGGGGAAGAATCAGTTTTTGCTATGAATTTGAGATATATGAGAAAAATATGCTAATGTTGCAGAGGAAATCTACTGGATTGAAAAGAAACTAGTTCTGAAGATGCTTAGACACAACTTGGAAAGAGAGAGGTGCAAGATTGAGAAAACAGGAGTGATGGAAGATGGGGAAAGCAGTGGATCAGGTGTGGAGAGAGGAGCGGTTCCAGGGTTTGAAAAAAAATCTGTCTGGATCAGTCTAAGTCAGAAAACAAAGAAGGAATTGGGCCTTCTTAACATTTCTTAAATACACCAGACCCTGCACCCACTCTGGTGCAGGGTCTCATTTCCTTATACTTGGACTATGGATATAGTGGTTCTGCCCACCTCAAGACACCCCATTCTAATTTACTTTTCGTTAGACCTAAAGATTTCATTTCCTAAAGTTCAGGTCTAATCAAGTCACCCCCTACCCACAATAAACTTCAGTAAATCCCTATTGCCTTGAGAATCATACAAAATATTGCCTTTGGAGTTTCCACTGAAAATTTCCAAACTTTCAAATAATAATGTCTTATCACTTCTTTCCTAATTCTATGGATGCTGGGAGGAGAAAAAGAGAGAGACACAGAGAGAGATTATTTGTAAGTAAAATCCCTTCACATCTTCCCATTCCTAAATTTCCAGTTTTATTAACCTTCTACTACTCCAACTCCTCCACTAACTCTGGAATGTAGTGACACTATCCTCCTTACTGTACCTTGAATATGATGCTACTTGCCAGTTATATGCATTTTCCCAGGCTTTTCACCAGGATTGTACAGCTCTACCACCTTGAGTTTCCTAGGGGATAGGGCACTGTCCTTGGAGTCTAGACTATTTGAGTTCTCATTCTGATACATATGGTGACAAGCCATTTTTAGGAAATGATCCAGTGGAAGAGAGAAAGAAAAAAGAAGACTCCTGAGAAGTTGTGTGAAAGATATAGAGTTGGAGGGCAGCTAGCAGTGAGGAAGAGAAAGAAAGATGGGGCCACTAGCAATGAGGGCAGGGGGAAATGTGTGAAGTGACACAGCCATGTCTCCTAGAGGACAGAACACTATCCAGGACAGTCATGAGACCCTTAATTCAAATTCTATTTCACTACATGTTCATTAGTTGTGTGATCTGAGAAAAACATTGAAAATATTTTAGTCTGCTCTGTTATAAGTAGAATTGGACTCAGTGGTTTCTAGGATTAATTCCATCTCTAAATGTACAAAGATAGTCATGGCAGGGAAAAGCAAGACCCCTTATTTATGGGTGGGAACTAGAGCTAAAGGCTTTTGAGGAGGTGATAGAAAAGTGAAGATGAGAGAGTGAGAGAAAAGAGCAAGAAAATGAGAAAGTGAAAGATAAAGCTATAATGACAATGTCAATGAGATATTAGAAAAACTCAGAGAGATATATCCTAAAAGATATACAAGAAAGAAAGTAAAAGAGTAAGAAAATCATATGATACTGATCAAGAAAATGATGGAAGAGCCCGTTATGGAGGAAAATGAGAAAGAAATAAGACTACAGATAAGGGAGAAAAAATAATATCTAAAGGATCACAGAGAGTAACAGAATCAGATACAAAGATGGGGGAGAAAGTTAAACAGAGTAAAAAGAAAGGAAAATCATTTGATCAAAAGCAAAGGAATTTTTAAAGAGACCATTTTGGAGGATAGTGATCAACTGAGGTGAGATATGAACAGCTTTAAAGGGAAAGGAAGCTCTTAGGCAATATAGAGCAAATCAATTAGGTTACCTAATGGTTAGACCATTATACTTGGAATCCCTTATCCATTGTCAACCTCAGTTTTTATCTCAGGAAGTTTAATGGGCTGAATTGATTGGGAACCAATGACCCTCCAACTCTATGAAACTTTGATTTCAAGATTCAAAAGGATGTCTAGGTGGAATTAACCTTGCAATCTAGAGAACTAAAGTTTGAGGGAATAATTCATTGAGGCTTAAGAGAGAAAAGGAAATGTCCACAGGAAACAGAAGTGTCTGTGGTGAGAGGCATATGGAGATCAAATTACCTAGTTGTCCTAGATGACTATTCCTGGAAGTGACAATGTTTTAAGTTCAAATCCTATTCAAGATTCTGAATAAACATGTGGCATTGTATAATTTTCTCCTCTTGAATTGATTTATACTCAATGGCTACTAGGGTTAATTCCAGCTCTGAAAGCATGATTCTGGTCAGGAAAGGAGAAACAGAAAAGTCTACTTATTATTGAGGGAATTAGAGTAAGGAAAAAAGGCTTTTGAGGAAAAAATAGAGAGGAGATGAAGAAAGAAAAGCAGAAACTAGCAGACAGACAGAAAACAGAAAAACGTGAATGTGAGAGAGAGACAAAGAGAAAAAGTAAATGATAGAGAGATTAAGCCAAAAAGCAGCAGTGAAATTAATGTAGAATAACAGAGACAGAAACAGCAAAAGATATTAATAGTGGAAGTCATTGATAGTGAAAAAGATATTGAGAATGAAAGTCTCACACAGAGAGAATAATATAATAATGAGACAGGGACTGAGGGAAGAGATCATTAATCCACTAAAATGTAGAACATAGGTGATGGACAGATGAAAAAAAAGACATCATATACCTGTAAGGCAAACCAACTTGATGTCCTAGTGGATAAAGAATACTGACTCATATTTTATGTCCCTCCACAGCTACTGAGTTTGTCACTTCGGAAAAGTCACCTAATCTATCTCAAATTCAGGTTTATTTAAGTTAAAAATTTATTGAGGGGTGACTAGGTGGTGCAGTGGATAGAACAACGGCCCTGGAGTCAGGAGACTTGAGTTCAAAACTGGCCTCAGACACTTAATAATTACCTAGTTGTGCGGCCTTGGGCAAGTCACTTAAACCCTTTAGCCTTGCAAAAACCTAAAAAAAAAGCTGGTATTGGTATGTTTAATAAAGCTTGGTAAACCAATCCCCAGTACAAATATTCAGTCATATAACAGTGTTACATTTAGAAACATTTCCTCTAGATGTCTCTATATGGTCCCTGCCAGTCACAAAAGAAAACCAAAAACCATGGTGACAATGGTAAGGAAAGAAGTCAAGGAACTGGAAGGGGAGAAGGTAGAGAGGGAATGGAGAAAGGTGAAGACTGAAAATCAGTCCACATAAACACTCTAAAAGAGCCAGTCAATAATATTATCACAGTGATACAAATACAAAATAAAATAAAATATACTGATAAAGCAAGCAACACTGCCAAGAAAAAAAGATGATTGCTTTTCCTTCAACCATGCAAAATGGCTACTAACCTTAGTAATGTGTTCTCTCTCTCTCTCTCTCTCTCTCTCTCTCCTTTTTCTCTTTCTATTTCTCTAAACTTCCTTCTCTTTTTCTCTTACTCTATGAAATATGCAAGTTATTTTTGTGTTCTTAGCTAACAACCTTGATCAAATGTGTCCTTTGACAATTCACTGAAGAAAGGTCTAGTCTTGGTTTTTGTTCTGCTCAGTTTTGAGAGTTCTGATGGCTGAAATGGCCCTCTTGGGTGATTTGAGACCTCCAGTTAACTTGATTCCCTTTTTTAGCCACTAAGCTGTAGAGACTGGAAGATCTCTTCTTGGAGCTAGATGGAGACGGTGGGAGCCACTTCACTTCAGGGATTCATTATTTTCCTCTGAGTCTGTATTATAGGAGTTTTTGCTTATTTCTTGTATCACAGGTGAGTGAGAAACTTTCAATTGACATTGACCTTTGGCTGCATCTCCAACTTCGTTTTGGCAGGAAACTTATTTTTATCTTCTTAAGAGTGTTTTAGGGATAGGCTAAGGTCCTTGGTGAGGACCTTTTTCTCTTTCTTGCTCAGCAAAGGTTACTAACCACACTACTTTTCTGCTTCCCCTCATAACTGTCTGAAAACTTGTCGGGTGCCTTCAGCTTGTCTTGTGTGGTGAGGGACAAGGTCTTCTCCATCTTAGTTGCCAGATGCTCCTGGTCACTGACCACCTTCTTTTTCTTGATCTTTAGCTTGCTTGAATAGCACAATATGTCCTCATGCTCATTCTAGTGCTAACATCACCCCTTTGCTTTCCAAATTCCACTATCTACATCCTCATCGTCCTCAAGGATTGGCCCTTTGTGTCTCTTGCATGTCTTTTCTCAGTCTTCATATAGCAGCAAATACTTGTTGAGCTTTCTTCTCTTGCTGTCACTCTTCCCTTTTTCCAGAGGAGGTTACAGAGCACTCAATATATGCTTCCATTTCCAAGGCCTTCCAGGGCCTTTTTTGCACCAAGTTTCTACTTTCCTCTTCATGTTTTTCCTCAAATTCTCTGTACCTCTACTGCTTCACAAGCTCCTGCTGCATCTCTTTGTTTCATCACTGGAACTCAGCCAGTCTCATCCTATAGTCTAGGTCCATTGCATCCATAGTCTCAATGACAGACTTGAGAGAGTACGTTGGTTCATCCTTTTTTCTGTATTTAGCTATACTTCTTATTAGAATTCAGTTCTCAGGGCAGGTAGATGGTCTTCAAAGGGTTCATCAATGGATTGGAGATCATCTCTATCAATATATGAGTGTTGACATCTAGCAAGCTCTTAAGGGTGGGTTACATAGGGAAGTTCTCTGGATTTTCAACTTCCTGTGTCCTCTCCTCCTATTCTAACTTGGCCATCTCACTCAGCAGTGTGATGTTGTCTTCTGAGAAACTCTGCTCCAAGGTCAGGATCTCAGCCACCTCCGGGTAAGTTAGGGCTACAGTGACACCACCAATATTCAGCATAGGTTAGGCCAGAGAGAGAGAGCTCTCTATTGAACAACAATGCATTCTTACCAGCCAATGGATAATTCGGCTTAATGTCCAGAGAGGGGAGTTGTCAGGGAATTGCTTCTTCTGGGTATGAGGGGCTGGCTGGTACTGATTCTGCCTCCTCCACTGGTAGTCTAAAGAACTCTTGTTCCCTGTGACCAGCCTCCCTATCCTGTATTTCCATGTTGACTGAAGACCAGTTGGGCATGGTGTGCTCAGCTTTTCACTTGGCTCCTTTTTCAATTCCCCTCATTGGAGGTCTTCTTTATCTTTATCTAGTGGATCTTTATAATCCCTGTGAATGGAACAAGTCTGTGTATCAAAACTTAACTCATGCTGAGTCTCGGTTTCTCCTTCAGATCGGCAGGGCCCAACATGGCACTCTAGTGCCTCCCATCCTGAATCTCCTAAAGCTCTTGCTCTATTGGGTCTGATGATTTATGCAAATATGACAGTTGATTACATTTGTCTGGACTCTGCACCAGTCTAGCTTCTGGGGACAGTGGACTGGGTGACACAAGTTTGACACATGGAGCTAGTTTTGACTCTCTACCATTTCCTCCACCTCAGCCTTCACCCTCTCAACTAAGGGCTCTTCTTAGGGCCTAACCTGGAGAAACTCTACTTCTTTGGTTAGGAGCAAATGAATGGACTAAACTTCCAGGTAAAAATTCATGTATTCATGTGTCCCAGCAGGTAATGGCATATCAGGGGCCAACCTATCTGCACCATGAGCTGGTGTGGGCTGTAGTATATTACCTATGTAATATCTCCAAAAGGAAGTGGGAAGAGATTGAAATGAATATCTTGGAGGACTCTCTGGAAACAAGCCTTGAAGGGGGCTGGGGGCTTCTTTCTCTAACTGCAGGTCTTCTCTCTGTGACATGGAGTTTGCTCATTTGGGGAGAAAGAAGGGGTTGGAGGTGGGGAATAAGAATAAGAGCTAGAAGGGTGAGATCTAGGAGTGGAAGAATCAGACAAAACTGGTGACTTGGATGTCTCCTCCAGTTCCTGGATCACCTTAGTTTTGATCACTGACACAGGTGAGGAAAGAGGAAATAAGGACAGGGAGAAGGGGAAGGGGGTTCAGAGCCTGGCTATAAGAAACAGAGGTGCTGGATGAGAGTGTGGTGGCTTCTGGAGAATAAATCCTGAACCAGAGGAGAGGAGATCCTGTTGACTATTCTTGGAGTTGTACCTGGAGACTTGCTCTTCCATCTCCACTGGTTATTCATTGTCCTATAACCTTTCCACCAGTTGGCCTCCCCTCTGCAGCTCCAAGGCTTGAGCAATGTGCTGAAGCAAGATGGACAGCTCCTGTTGCTATAGCAACTGTTGGTGAGACAGCAGCTAGAGCTGATAATTATGTTGGGGGTAAGCTTCAGGTTGGGCGTGGTATGTCAGGAGCCTACTCCATCAACTCAGCCAAAGGGGACAAATCTTCACTGGGACTACTACCAGTTGTCCTGATTGAGAGTCCTGGGAAAACTGATAAGAGGAGGAGGAGGAATCAAACCTCCTAATAGCATGGGGTAAAAGCTGAAGGCATGTCCTGTGGGTGGGAAGTGGGGGTCTAAGCCATAGTGTGGGCCTTTCAACCACATAGAAGGCTACCAGTTCAGGGTAGCCAGAGGTGTGCAGCACGGTAAACCACTGGGTCAGGGTCTGCATGTTGCTTGCCATTTTAGCCCCAAGGAGTTGGCCTGGATGACCAAGTTACTCTGTCTCATCATTATTGCCTTCTTGGTATCACCTGTCAAGGGGACATCCTGGGGCAAGAGGGTACATGAGAAGTTGTCCAAGCCCTCCTCCAATGAGGACTGTAGCACCTCCAATTTGTTCACCTCCTTTTCCTGAGCCTTGATGTCCTGGGCCTCTGAACGGGGATCCCTCCTCTCATCATAGACCTCACGTAAAGGCATGAAGGTTGGGGCCTTGATTTTGTGCTCCTAACGCTGATTTTTGAGTGGCGGGAAAGATAGTGTACATGTTGGAATGGACGGACTGGGGAGGAAACGTAACTTCAGAAGAAGAAGGAGGGGATTATTTTCACTGGCTGGGCAAGATGTGAAGAGGGGCAGGTACATGAAATGGAAAAAGTGGTAATAGCAGAAGTCCCTTTTCATTTTATCTAGGTGGCTATGAACCACAGGCATCCTGTTCTTATCATGCTGGGCAGGATCCTCATTACAACCTCCCTGTTCCATATCCAGAACTTCCAGCAGGGAGTCTCCTCCATCACTGCAAGTGTTCAGGGAGGATGTCCTTAGGGGTTTTTGGATTTCAGCTCTCCACTTCCTAAACCCAGGCAGCCCATGTGCTCAGCCAGGAAGGAGATCCCCTTAGCCTCCTGTTCTGGTCACTTCCTTCTCGATCCCCTTCAGTCTTAGCATCCTCAGTCAAGTCCAGGATGCTTTGAGGCCATGGCTCCTCCTCAGTTTGCTGTCTCTCTTGATGAAGGGTGGTGGCAGGTTACTCCTACTCATTCTTTGCTTCATTCCTTGGAAATACCCTCATGGGAGGTTTTGGACAGATAGATAAGCTCTTTGTCTGCAATCAGGAAGGCTGATATTTGACTGATGGTGTCCTGGAGACTGGGTTCTGGGGCTGTAAGGCAACTTGGCCTGGTAGATAGAATACATTTTTCAAAGAGTCAAAGAAGTCTGCCTGCCCCACTGGCCCAGAAAGGAACTGCTGCTCTTGAGGGGAGGGGGCGCCAGCTGGCTCAGGGGAGTCCATTAGGCAGATGGGAGGAGCTCAGACAGGTGAGTTTCTCAGCCACAGACACTTCAGCTGTTTCCATTTCCCATGTTCTCCAAGTCTTCCAAAGATAAGTATTTTAGGTGTTACAAAAAAGCTACCATTCACAACACTTTACTCAGTTTTTTTTTCTTTTAATAAAATCATGGATGGGTGGCTAGGTGGCACAGCGGATAGAGCACCAGCCTTGGGGTCAGGAGTACATGGGTTCAAATCCGACCTCAGACACTTAGTAATTACCTAGCTGTGTGGCCTTGGGCAAGCCACTTAACCCCATTGCCTTGAAAAATCTAAAAAAAAAAGGTCATAAAATCATGGAACTGAATATGATAATGTCTAAAAATCTTTAAGCCCTTTGATCTTTTGGCTGCGAGAGAAATAAAATTCTTGTGAATTTGGGTTGTTAGAAGAGAATTAAAACGAGAATGAATAGGGCATCAAGTGTACAGCGATAAAGAAAAAGTTCAACTGGGAAGGGTGGTGGGATATATATATATATGTATATGTATATGTATATGTATATGTATATGTATATGTATATGTATATGTATATGTATATGTATATGTATATGTATATGTATATTTATATGTATATGTGTCAGAGTCGTATGTCACTGAGTGGAGTGGGCTTCTGCCAAGAGGTTGGAAGAATTGTCCATCAGAATGATAGTACACCTGGGAATGCTGGAGTGTGCATACAGAAACATTTTTATCTATATTAACTACCTCCCATGGTGTTGAATCATCCTCCTACACTTTGAGTGGTAAGAGTAATTTTATTGAAATTTCTTTGGTCCAAAGAGATCAAAGGGAAGCACATAGAAAGGATGATGCTGCAGTTATTTGTTGATTATGGCTGTACAGGATGGACAGTTCTGTGCTAGGGAATTGTCTTAGTTATAATCATTTCCCAAAGCTAGGACTATCCATCTTGGTAGCCACACCTGCTCCCCAAGATTTCTCTCAGGGAAGGTAGAAAGTAAAATCTGGATGTGGAAATGTCATGCCTCAATGGTTGTCTGGTCAGCAGGAGAACAGGGACCAAGACTTCAGATGGAACCTCCTACTCCTTCTCCTTTAGGAAAATCATTCATTCCCCTTGAAATTAACAGAAGAAGAAGGCATTTTGTTGGACTGCAAGTGTGTCCAGTGATTGTGTGAGTGAATGTATAAGCCCATCATGTGGTGAAAACCCTGTGAAGCCCTGAATGAGGTCTGTGGATAAATCTCCTCTCAGGAAGAGTCTAGAACAATCACTGCTTCCTGACCTAGCCCAAGGATCATGCTTTAAGTGAAGAATCCTACTGTCTGTAAAGTCTCCAGTAGTGCAGCCTCTCTGGAGTGAAGTGCCTATTCAGCCTTTGAGGAGACTGGACCAAATGAGGAAACATCAAAGTCACCATGAAACTAGTCATCCACTGACTGAGTATTGTCCTTTATTTATTCCTCTTGTGCCATTGAAAAGGATTTTTAGAACCTTAGAAAAATATGTTGTGTCCTGAGACTAGGAGAGAAAGGAACACTGTTTTCCTTGTTCTTAGTTGTTTTGTAGAATATAGAATATATGTTGATAACGTAGTCTGTATTTTGTGTCTGTGTAGACTGAACTGACCCTTTCCCTGTGGTCTGATTTGCCAATGGAAACACAATTAAAAGTGGAAGAGCTTTCCCCTGAAAATTTCTAAACTTTCAAAAATTATAATGTCATCACCATATTCCCAATTCTGGCCAATTTAGTAAAACCGAAGAAATAAAGCTTGTGTGTGTTTGTGTGTGTGTGTGTGTGTGTGTGTGTGTGTGTCTGTGTGTGTGTGTGTCTGTGTGTGTGTCTGTGTGTGTGTGTGTGTGTGAGACAGACAGATAGACAGACAGACAGACAGAGACAGAGAAACAGAGAATAAAAGAGACAGAGTCAAGGAGACTGTACATTAGAGAAAAAAATTGTGATTGAAGTGTAGACTATTTAAACTGTATTTCCAAATTGTGAGGAGACTGTGGTGTGAATATTTTATATACGGAATAAAATCTTATTGATTATTTTGGGGTACAGTTCTATAGAACTGCCAAAATTGAGATGTGATGCAATTAGCAAAAAAAAAAAAAAAAAAAAAAAAAAGGTTCACTCTAAGCCCTATAGCATTCTCTTCTTCCCTGGAGACTGAAGGGCTTATTGTTTCAATGTAAGGAAGCTGATTACCCTGAGTATATGATTTTTCATCTCTTGATTTAATTGAAGTCAGTTTTCAAGTTTTGTCTTCAGTGATACCAAAATTAGTGGAAAAATTAGGCAGTCATTTTTTTCTTTGAAGTTTTGAAGCACTATCCAGTGTTTAAGACAAGCTCAGAGCATTCTAGCTTGGAAAGAAAGAGACTTGTTAAATTAGAAGAAAAATGGAATAAGGTAATAAGCAAATTAATTTTAGGAGAGTAGTTTATCTGACCACTGTGTTCTTCTGTGAATCATTTAGCTGCATATAATTGATGAGATTAAGTAAGACATAAAATCATCAAAGAAGAATTAAAGTGGACTATACCTTCATAAACTCTTAATTAAGGAACCAAATTGTAAGATTTGTATTTGATGAATAGAAAAACTCTCTGTTAACCTTCCAAGTTCAGTTCTGATCAGAGAAGAATTAAGTTTAGCAATGAATTTGAGGTGTATGAGAAAAAATATGATAAATTTGCAGAGGAGAGATCTAGTGGATTAAGGCAATTAGTCCTGAAGATAGTCTGAGACAAGACTTAGAAAGAAAGAATAGAGAAAGTAATAATAAAGGGAGGAAGGGAAAGTAGTGGACCAGGTATGAAAAGAGAGACAAATCTATGATTTGCAGGAATCAGGCTGGATCAATCTAAGTCAGAAAAGAGGGAATTAGACCTTCCTTACATCTCTTGAATGTACTGCTCCCACTCTGGTACAAGGCCTCACTGGCTCATACCTGGGCTATAGCAATTGTCGCTCTGCCTGCTTCAAGTCTCAGCTTTCCAATCCACCCTCCATTAGGGCAACAGATTGCTTTTCTTTAAGCACAAATCCAATAATGACACCCCCATGCAAACCACAATAAACCTTAGTGGTACGTTATTGTTTCAAGTATCAAATAAAAATATTCTCTCTTAAGGTCAATTGTCTTCACAATGTGCCCTTCTTGCATTTCCAGTCTTATTATTCTTTATTCTTCTCCATTTCTATGAGATGCAGTAATATTGAGCTCCTTGATGTACTTTGAACATGACTCTATCTTCTAAGTACATGCATTTTCATTGTTTTTTTTTTTTTTTTACCAAGACTGTACTGCTCTACTTCCTCTGGTTTCATAAAGGATAGGGCACTGTCTTTGGAGTCCAGACTATTTGAGTTCTCATGCTGATGTGCATACTGAAAAAAAAACACATTAGAAGATGAGAAAATGAATGATGGAAAGAGAAGAAAGGAAGGTCCCTGAAAATTTATGTGAGAGATACATCAGGGTTCAGGGAGATATGTGTAGTGGCACAGCCAGGTCTCCTAGAGTTTGGAACATTGTTCTGGATAGCCATGAAACCATGAATTCATATTCTGCTTCACAACCAGTTTATCTAGCTGTGTGATGCTAGTTAGGTCACTGAAACTTTCTAAATCACTTTCTTCTTTTTTAAAATGATGGAGTTGGCATCAATAGCCCTGATAATTCATTCCAGCTCTAAATATCTGATAATACCAGTGATAGAGAGAAAAATGAAAAAAATACTAGTTATTCTGAGCTTAGAAGGATAATACAGCAAAAAGCATCTGAGTAATATATATATAGAGAGAGATAAGGGGAAAGGCTTCTGTGGACAGTGAGGTTTCTGAGGGGACTGTTCACGGAAATCAGGATAAGTTGGGTTCACTTCCTAATTCACATTTTCAATAAATCTTTGACCCGGGGAAGGTAGACTGATGAGAGAGAGAGAGAGAGAGAGAGAGAGAGAGAGAGAGAGAGAGAGAGAGATACTGAGGCAAGAGAGCAAGAGAGAGAGGCACAGAGAGAGCAGTGAGGACAATGCGATATTAAGGATATTAAGCAAGGAGATGAAAAGACGAAAAGGGATATCACCAATGGAAAATATGAAGTAACCCAACTAGGTGGTCAGAAAATTAGACTTGGATTTTATTGAGGTTCAAATCCACATCAGGTCCTGAGGAGCTGTTTTACTCTGGAGAAGTCCCTTAACAACTATCTGCCTTAGTTTTCCTGTCATTCAATTCATTCGACTGGACTTGATAGTCTCTATAGACCCTTCAGTTCTATGACCCTCTGGTTCCAGAAAGTGACAGTTTGTCCACTTGGGATTAAGCTAGAAAGAGAGAGAGAGAGAGAGAGAGAGAGAGAGAGAGAGAGAGAGAGAGAGAGAGAGAGAGAGAGAGAATTCAGGGAAATCAGTCATTGAGAAGGAAACAGAAGTAAATCCATAGTAAATAGGTATGTGGGGATTGAGGACAAAATGTAGAGTAAAACAGCAAGGTACTCTAATGGGTTTTTCTTAGAAATCTGTATGATCTAAGTCCAAATTCTAGGTAATATTCTTTTTTAAAATTTTGTTTATTTATTTACACATTACTAAACATAGTCTTATTTTAACAGTAAACATAACCCCCTCTCCCCCACAAAGTCGAAAACCTTCACAACAAATGAAGTGAGAGAAAAATAAAAAAATATATTTCAATCTATGTTCAGAGACCATCAGCTCCATCTCTGACATTCTTTATCATAAGTTCATCAGAGCAGTTGCTTCAATATTTTTTCCCCACAGTTGCTAACTGTATTTCCACCTATCCATTCTACCCTACTCCCATTTATTTTATTTTCTCTCTCTCCTTTCACTTTGCCCCTCCTCAAAAGGGTGTTGTGGGGCAAGGGACAGAATACCAGCCCTGAAGTCAGGAGGACTAGAGTCCAAGTCCTTCCATAGATACCAACAACCACCCAGCCTAGTGGTCCCAGGCAGACCACCCAACCCCACCATCTTGCAAAAAAATAAGAAAAGTGTGTTGTATCTGACTACCCTCCCCCACTATCTTCCTTCTCCTTTATCATCTAGACCCCCGCCTCCTTCCCACAGTCCCCTTTCTCCTATCCCCTTCCTCTCATTTGTCTCTAGGGTAAGATAGATTTCTATACCCTATTAAGTGTGTTCTTGTTAATATTCTTAAAATGTGTTTGACCCTGATTAATTCCATTAGAGTGCTTGCCTCTGTCTGTGGTTATATATTATAATTGATTTTGGACTCATTTGTCCCTAGAGTTCCTTCCTGTTCTAAATCTATAATTATATTGATGATTATGTAAAAGAAAAAAATACACTTGTTTAGGGAGAGAATTAGAGAGAAGAAAAACAGCTTTTGAGGGGTGATAGAAGGAGGAATGGGAGAAGTAGAGAAAGAAAGACAGTAAGAAATAGAGGCTGAGACTAGTCAGAGATGTATAGATAAAGAGAGAGAGTGGCAATGAAATATTAATAGCTAGAGAGACAGATACAGAAAACAAGAGAAAGAGAACCACATATTAATGAGAGAAAAGAACATTTTGAAGGAAAATGTGGAATAGGGAAAAGAGAGCCCAGAAATGGGAGAGATGGAAACAGAAGAGACACCTGGCAGCTTGGTACCCAGCTTGGCATCCTAATGGTTAGAGCACTTTTCTCAGAGTGCTTGTTGAGTTTAAATTTCACCTCAGCTGTTGAAAGCTTTGTTCCTCTGGAGAAGGAAGTTAATCTTAGGTATTTTCTTCATTATATATTTATTGGGTTGCATGTGAGGGTGTCGTATGACCCTGAAGCTCTCTGACCCTCTGTGTGCCAGAGAGAACAATAGGTCAATAGGTCTACTTGCTGTAAGCTTGGACGAGAGAGAGAGAGAGAGAGAGAGAGAGAGAGAGAGAGAGAGAGAGAGAGAAAGAGAGAGAATTGGGAATTGAAGATGAAGGGACTAAAGGAAGTCTCCAAGGAAAGAGGAGTTTGGGGGTAGGGGATCATGTTGATCAAACTAGCCAGTTCTTCTTGAGGAGTGTTTTTGAGAGTCAGAAGTTCTGAGTTCACCTCCTAGTGAACACTGAGAATTGTTGGCACTGGAAATTCAGTTAGAAGGATGTCAAGAAAGAGTAAAAGAAAAGACCAATTTTTATTTGGCATAAATTAGATCAAGGAGAAAAAGTTTTTGAGGAGAAAATAGAAAGAAGGAGATTGAGAGAGAGTGAGAGATTCAGAGAAAGACACACACACACCAGAGATACAGAGAGATGGAGAGAGAAAGACAGAGACAGAAAAAGATATACACCCATAGAGGAAAAGAGAAAGTAAAAGAGAGAAAGAAAGAGAGAGAGAGAGAGAGAGAGAGAGAGAGAGAGAGAGAGAGAGAGAGAGAGAGAGAAGCACATTAAAATGACAAGGTGAGTGAGAGAAGAAACTGTTATGAAGGAAAATGAAGAATAAAGAGAAGAAATCACAGATGAAGAAGAGAGATGCTCAGGGAAGAGATACTTCGCATTTGTAGAACAGGCCAGGCAAATGTCTTAGTGGTCAGAGCACTATACTTGGAATTGGCTCTTTGAGTTCAAATTAACCAGTCACTGACAAGTTCTGTTTCTCTGTCCTCCTTAATCTTATGTTTCGTTAAATCTTGAGTCTGAAATTGATGGCACCTAACAATGCTGACGCTCAAAAATCTTATGGACAGGAGAGATAGCTAAGAAAAACCTTGTGGACTTGAGGTAGAGAAGAACTTTGAGTTAGAGGGTAGAGGGTATCAGGGAAGGGAGAGATACAGAGATGGGGCAATTGGGAAGTAGAATTGGTTAGAATATATATATATATATATGTATATATATATATATATATACATATATATATATATATATATATATATATATATATAGTCACAAAGGAATGTTCATTAGTATTCTGAGTTTGAGGACCTGAATTTCAATTTTTATAGTCTTCATAATGTTTAAAACTCATCAATTCACTTAGTGTTTAAGCTTCAATTTTGTTTATTATAATCAAATAAATTTAGACTTGATGATCTCTGAGTTTCCTTCCAGCTCTAAATCTATGTTTATAGTCTTAATAAGGGGGGGGAAAGATCCTATTTATAGGTGTAACTAGCAAGAAGGAGAAAAAAAAACATTTATCTTAAAATTTGCATTTTTATTTATTTGCATATTACTAAAATAGTCTTTATGTAAGAGTAAACATAATCCCCCTTCCCCTATAAAAAAAAATTATGAGAAATAAAGTGAAAGGAATAGAAAAAAAATGTGCTTCAATCTGTCTCCGGATACTATCAGCTCTGTCTCTCAGGTGGATGGCAATCTTCATCATAAGTCTGTCAAAGAAGTTACTTCCATATTTTTCCACAGATGCTGTTGCTGATTATAATTCCCTCCATCCATTGCACCCTCCTACAATTTATTATAATTTCTCACTCCTTTCACTTTGTCCGTCTTCAAAAATGTGTTTTAAGGCGGCCAAGTGGTGCAGTGGACAGAGCACCATGCCTGGGGCCAGGAGGCTCCAAGCCCACATCCCACCCCAGAGACCAAGCAACCATCCAACTGTGCAGTCCTGGACATGACACCCAATTTCATCACCTTACTAAAAGTAAAAAAAAAAAAATGAATTACATCTATCTCCTCCCATGATCTACCCTCTCCTCTATCACCTCCATCCCTTCTCCATTCACCCTGTCCCCTTTCTCCCATCTCCTTTCTCTCTTTTTTCTTCTAGATTTATTTACTCTATTAAGTATATATGTTGTTTCCTCTCTGAGCCATTTCTGATGAGAATGAAGGTTCCCTCGTTACCCCTCCTCACCTTCCCCCACTTCTAAACCATTGCAGAAGCTATTTCTTGATTCTTTTACATGAAATATCTTAGCCTATTCTCCTTCTCCTTTCCCTTTCTCCCAGTATATTCCCTTTTCACCCATTGACTCCATTTTTACAATATATTATACCTTCAATTTAACTCCCTCTTGTGCCTTGTATATATATATACTTCTAACTGTTCTAGTAAACAAGAATGTTCATATGAGTCATCAGTATCATCTTCCCATGCAGAAACACATTCAGTTCATCATTTGTTTAGGTCTTGGCCATTTCAACAGGAACATTTGAAATTCTCCTGTTTCATTGAAGGGTGGAAGCCAGTTTAGTAAAGGAAAGTGAAAAGTTAAGTGTGACTTTAAGATGAGTGCACACAAATTGGAGTTAAGTTGAAGGTGTCCTGGGGACAGCTAAATGGCACAGCAGATAATGAATCAACCCTGGAGTCAGGAGGACCTGAGGTCAAATTTGGACTCAGAAACTTATTACCCAGTCATGTCACTTTGGGCAACTTACTTATCCCCATTGATTTGTAAAACAAAAAACAAAACAAAACAAAAACAAAACAAAAACAAAACAAAAACAAAACAAAACAAAACAAAACAAAACAAAACAAAACAAAACAAAACAAAACAAAAGATGAACTTGTCCATCACAGGAGGAAAAGTGGAACTGGGTAGCATAGATGCTCTCTGTAAAGAGAGGTTCTGGGGGAATCCATCCATGCAGAAAAAGATGTCCCAGGTTCTTCTGAGGAGTGAATTCTAGGTCTGACAGTTCTTCTGAGGAGTGAAGCTGCTGATTCAGTTTTCATGATTTTCCTGCATCACTTTAATTTTTCTTCCCAATTTTCCTCAAGTTCCCTTACTTGATTTTCAAAATCTTGTTTGGGTTCTTCCATAACCTAAAATCAATAGTCTTTGGATGCAAAAGCTTTGACTTTATTTTCTACTGAATATGTATTTTGATCCTCCATAGGACAAAAGGAATTGCCTGTGGATGCAAGTTTTCTTCTGTTGTTTGTTCATTTCCCCAGTCTCTGACTAGATTTTAACTCTGGTGGAGCACCCATTCCCATGTTTTTGAGGGATTTTGCAGTTGTTTTCAGGAATACTCCCCCCATTCTGGAACTGCAAGTTCTCAAATTCTCCAAGGTCTTATGAGAAGCTCTGACAACTCTCCTCACCTGTGCTCTAGTCTGTGGATGACCACAAGCACTCCTTTCTAGCCTAGAACTATGAGGAAGGTCCCTGCTCCACTGCAGACAGCAAGTTCTGTTGAGTTTCTGCTCCTTTTCCTGGAATTGGGGTCTCTAGTCTAGGACCTGGATCTGAGTGTGATAGAGTCCTGTCCCAGTGATAGCAAAAAGACCTCTGCAATCTCCCCTGGCCCCTTACCTCACGGGCTGAGAGCTCTGGAAGATGCATGCAGGTGGCTCTCCCTACTGGGCAGCTCCCCAGGCCTGCTCCTGGTCCCCTGGGATCTGCACTATTCTGGTGTGGTAAGTTTTCCAGCTGACCTTCCCAGTTGTCCTTGGCAATTCCTGGGCTGAAAGATCTGGAAATTGCCACCAGTGCTAAGGACTCAGGCACCCTCCTGAACCCAGGCACCCTGAGGACTGTTCCTGGATGGCTGAAGCCAGTTCACTACAGTGTGACCTGGGTTGTGCTGCAAGGTCTTTCTAACCTTGGTGTAACAGATCGTTCCCTTCGTTCTTCCAAGTTTTCTTGGGGTGGAAAATTGTTGCACTTGGTCTTTTTGTGTATTCTACCACTCTAGAATTTGGTTAGAGTCATTATTTAAAGGTATTTGGAGTAGTTTGGGAAGAGCTTGGGGAGGGGGTCTCTGCCTTTACTTCTCCATGTTTCCTTTGAGGAGAAAATTCTACGTCTGAAAAGATCTTCCAGGAAGAAGAGGCTCCTGGGGAGGGATGGAGAAGTCTAGAATCCAGTCTGATGACAAATGAAAAGCCCAAGAATTTAGAGACATAAGTGTCTGAGTTCCCCTCAGGTAGATTACCTAGGTAAGGTACTTAATTTCTTCTGGACAGAGTTTCTTTCTTTGAAGAATCATGTCTTTCAATTGGATGACCTGTAGTTTCCTTCCAACTCAATGTGTTGTGAATTTGGAAGAGAAAATAACTCTCTTATTCTACAAAGAGGAGAGACAAGGACATAAAAGGAATGAACCACTGAGACAAAACATGTCAGGCTGGGGCCTGGTTTTGGGAGAGGGTGCTAGTTATCCCAAAGAACCAGAGAGACTGCAAGAGAAACAATGACAGAGAGAAACAGAAAGAGAAAGAAAGAGAACTACATGACAATGGTCAAAGAAATGAGAGAAGAGATCATTTTGGAGAACAGTGAGCAATTGAGGAAGGACACAACAGGTGAGGATGGGACACCTCTCAAATATCAGATGATCCAGCTAGGAGTCATAGTGGGATAGAGCTTTATATTTGCAGGTGACTTCTTGATTTTAAATCCCGCATTGGCTGCTGACAAACTTTGTTAATTTGACGTAGGCAATTTAACCAATCTCAGCCTCTGGTTTCTCTTCATTACATGTATTAGGTGGGATTTTATGGCATCTAATGACAGATCAGTTATTAGACTCTTGGGATTCCAGAGAGAGAAAATGATGAGAAGTTGGGATTATGCTTGGAATGGACAGAGATAGATTTAAAAGAAATCTGGAATGGAGGATGAGAATAAGAAAGAAAGAAGCATCTACAGGAAGTAGAAGTGTGTGTAGTGTGGCAAATATGTAGATACAAACAGCCAGATCTCCTAGCAAATTCTTCTTGTAAGTGAGAATGCTCTTAATTCAAATCTTCCTTCACATTTAATATAAGATTGATCTTGAGCAATTCAGTGATAGTGTTGAACCCTCTGTACTCTGTTAGAGTGTAATGGAATGAAACAAAATGACCCTTTGATTTCTTTCCAGGCCTACACCTATAAGCATAATGATTATAAGGAGAGTAAGGAAAGGTTCATTAGTACTGACTGGGAATTAGAGCAAAGGTGATAGAGAGATGTAAAGGGACAATATTAGCATAGGACAAACCAGTTCATTTTCCCGATGGACAGGACACTGTATTTGGAATTAAGTGTTCAAATCCATTGACAAACTTTTTTGCTCTGGAGAAGTCACTTAACCACTGACAACTTCAGTTTTCCATTTAGTAAATCAAAGGGTCTGAGATGCTTAAGCTCAGTGGTCTTATATGGTTGAAGAGGGCAAGGCCAGCCCTCGTGGACTTAGGTAGAAGAAATTTAGAGTTAGAGGTAATAGATTATTAGGGAGGGAGAGATGCAGAGAAGAGATACCTGGGAAGGTATGACCCACAGCAACTTCCCTTAGGAATCTGCACTTGGGCTCCTGAGTTTCCATCCTATGTCATATTCTTGATGAAGTCTGAAACTCACAAATTAAATTAGAGTATTTAAACTGCAATTTCTTCTATTATAATTAAATGAATTCTAAATCTGTGGTTATAATGATAATGGGGGGGGGGGGGGAAAGAAAAGACCACTTCTTTAAGGGTATAGTTTACACTAAAGTGAAAGAAATCCTGAGAGGGATATAGAAGGGGAAGGAGAGGAAGGAATAGTGAAAATGATAGAGAGAAAAAAGAGGGACACATAGACAAGAGACAGAAAGCAATAAAAGTATAAGGACAGAATGTGGCAGTGAGACACCCAGAGATAGATATAGGAAGAGAAAGGGAGACATAGAGATGAAAAGAAAGAGAGAGAGAACCACCTGGTAATTAGTAATGGAGTGAGGGGAAAACAACATTATATAGGAAAATGAAGAATAAAGAGAGGAGACCACAAGTGTTGGAGAGAACCTCAGGGAAGAGACATCTTGGTGTGTGTTGAACAGGCCAAGTAGGTGTCCTAGTGGACAGAGTTGCAAACTTCAAATGGGTCTTTGAGTTTAAATTCCAGCAGAAATACTCCTCTGGATTAGTGACTCAATGCAATCATCCCCTTGTTAAATTTATGAGACTGAATTTGTTGGTGTCTAATGCCCCTTGATTTTGCTCTGGATTCCCAATAAACTAAGGGATGCTCACTTGAGATTAAACTTGAATAAAGATGTAGTTAGAAGGAATCAGGTCTTGAGGATGAGATACAGACACAGAGAAGTATCCAAAGGGAATAGAAAAGTATGGAGTGGGAGGAATATGTAGAAGAGAATAGCCAGGGTTCCTAGTGGACTTTTCTTGGCAATCATTATGAAATGAATTCTAATCATAATTAATATTCTGAATATTTGACACTGGACATTTTAGTGAGAGTGTCAAAGCTTCTTTTTTCTGCTACACTTTAATAGAATTTGACTCAATGTAATTCCTGTTCTAAACTTACCATCATAGTCAGTAAAGAGGGATAAAGAAAGGAGTATTTATTTATTGGTGGATGTTAGAAAAAAAAGGGGGAAAAGATTTTGAAGAGGAGAAAGGGAGAAGGAGAGAAACAAACAGACAAAAAGTCAGAAAAAGACAGGGAGACAGACAAAGAGACAGAGATGTATATTGAGATAAAAGAGAGTCATGAAATGTTAAGAAAAATCCAGAGAGGTATAATGAATAAAGAGAGAGAAGAGAGAAACATAGAGAAACAGAGAGAGAATATCACCTGATAATGATCAGAAGAGTGATGGAAGAGTCTATTGTGGAGGAAAATGAGGAAGAAATTAGAGACCCCCAAGTGAGTGAGAGAAATAAAGTAAAATAACACCTGATCAATATAGGGCAAGCCAGCTAGGTTTCCTAGTGGCTAGAGCACACACATTTGAGGTTCAGTCCCACAGTGGTTGCTGACAGTTTTTTTACTAGGGAGAAATCATCTAACCCTTATCAGACTCAATTTTTCATTTAGTAAGTCATGGACTTGGTGGTGTCTAACAGTGGTGAGGCACAGTGTTCTTATGTGTGTCAGAGAGAGCAAGGAAAGCTCTTGAGTCCTGAAGGACCTTAAACTTAGAGGGAATGGGGCATCAAGGAAGAGAAGATACAGAAAAGGGGCCCCAGGGAAGGAAGGGTGGGATAGGGTTTGTATGTGACAGAACTGTATTCCTTAGTATTCTGATCTTTGAAGTCTTAGGGACCCAAGTTTAAATCTTACGTACCATGTTTTATATTTTTTTGAAACTAGACATTTTATTTAGTGTATTGAACCTCTTTTTCATCTTTTAAATAATAAAATAGATTTTGCCTTAATTGCCCCTAATATTCCTTCTAATTCTGGATCTATGATGATCTTTGTAAAAGAATTGTTTAAAAGACCACTTACTTTTGGATGGGAATGAGAGTAAGAATAAAAGTTTTAAAGGAAGAAGAGGTAGAGTGAAAATGAAAGGGGGCTGGATAAAAGAAGACAGATACAGAGAAAGAGAAATAGAGTAATAAAATCAGAGAGGCAGAGATAGAGAAAGATCTAGAGGCAAAGAGATACAGCAAAACAGTGAAAAAGAAAAAAAGAAAAGGCTTTGTAAATGAACAAATGAATGCAGGAAGCGATATTTTGGATGACAGGGAGCAAGAGAGCAAACAGGTCACTGAAGATGGAGTGATATAAAAGGAAAGGATCCTGTGCAATGTAGGACAAGCCATGTAGATATCATTGTGGACAGAACATTCTACTGGATCTTGACTTTTTGACTCTATGTCTCACCATAGCCATTGAGAAGCTTTGTTCCTCTGGAAGTCACTTGACTACTCACAGTCTCAGTTTTCTCTTCAGTAAATTTATTTGGCTGTTTTTGATGTTGTCTTAAGATGTTCAAACTCCATCATCCTCTACATTCCAAAGAGAGAAAATGATGTCTACCTGTAATTAAGTTTGAAACAGAGAGGTAGAATTAGAGAGAATCAGACATTTGAAGAAGAAAAGAAGGCAGAAACAAATGAGCACAAGAAATGTAACTTAGTGATCGAAGGGAACATATATATATATATATATATATATATATATATATATATATATATATATATATATATATATATCAAAAGAGTGAAATTTCCAAATAGACTCTTCTGAGTAGTCTAAATGACCTGAGTTCAAATTCTGATTCATGTTCTTAGTGTTTGACCCTGTTCAATTTCTATAGAGCTTAAACTTCTGTTGTCTGTTATAGCATAATTCAGTAGGACTCAATAACCCCAAGGATTCTTTTGAGCTCTAAATCTTTGTTCAAATTGATGATAGGGAGAAAAATAATCAATCTTTTTTCCCTGGGGGGGGATTAGAAGGAAAAATAAAATTTGTGAGGAGGAAATAGAGAGGAGAAAAAAACAAAGAGATTGAGAGGTAAAATGATGGAATGAGATAGCTACAGAGACAGAGAGAAATAAGGAGATGAAATTGGATACTGAAAAATGATATAGAAAATTAGAGACAGATGAAGCAAGAGAGATAGGCAAACACAGGCACACACACACACACACACACACATACACACACACACACACACACACACACAAACACAAACAGAACCAGAAGACAGTGAGCTAGAAGGTAAGGAAAGAGATTATTATGGAGAAAAATGAAGAATAGAGATGAGACCAAGGTAAGGGACAGATGCAAAGGGAAGAGGCACCTGGCAAATGTAGAAGACACCAGGTAGCTTTCATAGTGGATACACTCTGGGGAATTCAGTCATTGAATTTAAATACCACCATAGCCACTGACAAACTGTTACTCTGGAAAAGTCACTTAACCTTTGTCAGTCGAAACTTTCTTCTCATTAGATTTATTGGCCTGAATTTGATGGTGTCTAATGATGAACCAACGCTCTGATTCTCTGGTAGTCAGAGAGAGAAAATGATGTCCACTTGGATTAAGCTTGCAATAGATAGAGGTAGAGTTATAGAGAATCAGATATTGATTCTGAGGAGGAATCATCCACAGGAAAATGTTTCTGCATTATGGGAAGATAAAGAGCCAAAGAGCGTGGGTCTCCTGATAGAATGTTCTTTAAAGTCATAATAAATTTAATCAGAAAGTTTAAGCCTCTTGTGTTTTAGAGATAGAGAGCAGGAGAAGGAGAAGGAAAAAGTAAAAGACGAAAACAAAGACATTAGTCAGAGATACAGAGAGAATGAGAGAGAGAGCATTGTGAAGTGGATGAATAGTAGAGGCAGAAGAGTAAAGGTGAGGGAGAGATTCAAAGGTAAAGGATGCCCAAGGGGATTGGATGGGAAGCATGAAGGAAAAACAAATTAAATTGGAGTAAAAATATTTGAGTTAGAAACCTGATAGTCAATAACTTTTTATCCTGGCAATTCTGCCTCACTTTCTTCCTCTGTAAATTGATAGCACTGCCCATTATGGTCTTTAAGGTCCCTGCAGCTTTATGAGCTGATGGATTAAACAGAGACAAAGGAAAGCCCACTTGGTATTAGAGTCAAAAGAGTGGAATATTTTCAAAGAATTGTTCATTGATGAGGAGAGAGAGATATAGATGGAATAGACCACTGGAAATGGCCTTTGAAGGTCATTTGTAGGACTGATACAATGAAGTCTCCAAAGTTATATTCTTGGAAGCTAATATGACCTAAATTCAAATCCTTTCTCGCTTATGTTCTAATTAGATGTGTGACTCCCAGAAAATCACTTAAAGTGACTAAGCCCTTTTTGCTTCTTCCCTAAAATGATAAGCTTGGACTCAATGATCCCTGCCATTCCTAACCTCTCTGAGCATGGGGTAATTGTAGAGGGTGGGCAGTGGATGCGGCATGCTCCAACAATGGAGAGAAAGCTAGAAAGGTAAGTTAGAACTTTAGACTTGTCAGTTATCTGGGCAACAGCTCAGAGTTATTTGATAGTGTTTCATAGTTGGAGTGAGAACTATATGAGTTTGAATCCGAAGTCAGAAATTCCAAACTGTTTTGCCTCAGGGGAGTTACTTCACTTGATCAAGTCAGTTTTCTCTTCTTTCAGCTGCTGGAGTTGGACTTGATGGTCTTTCATTTTCTTCCAGTTGTATAGTATGTGAAGGCCAAAGGTATAGAAAGCCCTAGGCACCTGGTAAGTATTGTACCAGGTACTTATTGTACATATGGTACCTATTCCAGCACACACACATACAAACTATATGTGTGTGTGTGTGTTTGTGTGTGTGTATATTTGTGTGCACTGGAATTGGTACCATAACTATTTTGCCACATCTTGATGATCTAAAAATGTAATAATCCCCAAAGACCTTAGTGGTCTAATATTAGAAATCCCCAATTGTTGTGCAAGGACAAAGTCAAAGTCTTATCCACTATTATAATAAGTACTTGCTGTTCTTGGTTAAGAAATCATCATATTTGTCCAGAGTGGCTTTTTTCCTCTCATGTTTAATAGTATTTGGTCCCTTCCCCTTATCTCCAGCTCTTGAAAAGAGAATATATTTTTTTTCTATCAGTCAATCAGTAAGCATTCATTCACTATCTACTATATGTCTTACATCATGACGATAAACACGGGAGATGTAAAGACAGGCTAAAGGTAGTCTCTCCTTTAAAGTATCTCCAAGTCTAATGGGAGAGACAACATTCCAGCAATTATGTATAATTCATATATCTCAATGATACATTTGAAATGGGAAGGTATTAGAATTAAGGGAATTGGAAAAAATACTTTTCATAGATAATGGAATTTTAGGTAAGCCTTGATAAAAATAGAAACCATTGCAGATTTGAAAGATAGCCAGTGATATTGGTCTGAGTCAGAAGATGGAGCATCTTGTTATGGCAACAAGAAAGAGATTAATATCTCTTCAATGAAATAGAGGACTTCCAGAATTTCCTGACACAAAACCAGAAGTGAATAGAGAATTTAATCATCAAATACACGACCCAAGAGCTGCATAAAAAGGAAAATGAAGGAATGGAGCCAAGATGGCAATGTGAAGTCAGGAATTCCTAGAAACTCATTCCCCAAAAAGCTCCAAAAGACATCAAATTATGGATCTAGTCAAAATTTAGATGGATATAACCCACAGAAAGACTGAGTGATATGGGGCAGCTAGGTGGCACAATGGATAACCACTGGCCCTGGAGTCAGGAGTTCCTGGGTTCAAATCGAGTCTCAGACACTTAATAATTACCTAGCTGCATGGCCTTGGGCAAGCCACTTAACCCCATTTGCCTTGCAAAAAACTTAAAATAAATAAATAAAAAGACTGAGTGATGCAATTTCCCAGTCCAAGACAACTTAGAACTTCCACAGGAAAAGTCTGTTTCACTTGGACAGGGATAGGAAAAAACCACTGTAAGCACAGCACAGCCTCAGTGCAGCAGGTCAAGTGCCTAGACCCCTGGGGATGCCTGGGTCTATGGCCTAGGGATCACCAGGAACAGCTTGAAAGGGAGAGAACTCTGCCACAGCAAAGTGGGTGCAGAGTGAGCTGCAATGAGAGCCTGTAGCAGGAATGGGGAAGCCAGAGTGTAACCCACAGGCAGTAAAAGGGTTGAGGGAGACTGCAGAGGTCTCTCTGTTCCTCTTGGGGAAGAACTCAACTGTTTACCCACACCCAAATCCAGGTTGCATCTTGGGCTCCCCTAACACCAGAGTAGAGCATGAATTCTCCTCATATCTCCAGGGCAAAGGAGAGGGCCTGAGGTGATAGACATACCAAAGCACAGGCAAGACATCAATCAAAGCCTCATTTAAGATCTTGGAGGACATAAGGTTCTGCGCATTGTCCCCAAAACCCAACAAGGCCTTGGAAGTGTGGTAAACCAGTCATAGACTGAGGAAATGAGCAAACAAAAGAAGAATCTGACCAGAGAAAATAACTTTGGTTCCATGGAAGATTAAGAAGATGATGATAAAAATGAAACCTCTGTACCCAAAACTTCTATGAGAGATAGAAAATGGGCTCAGGCTATGTATGAGCTACAAATCATTTTGAAAAGCAATTAAAGGAGGTAGAGGAAAAATTTGGAGGAAAAATTTGAGCAATGCAGAAAAATCATGAAAACTAAATCAACAGCTTGGTAAAAGAAATACAAAAAATACCAGAGAAAATAATATGTAAAAAATCAGTTTAAGCCAAATGGAAAAAGCAACACAAAAGGCAAATGAGGTGAAGAATTCCTTAAAAAGTAGAATTGGCCAAATGGAAAAGGATATAAAAAAACTCTGTGAAGAAAATAACTCCTTCAAATGCATAGTGGTACTAAAGGAAGCAGTGAGAAGCTCTGTGAGAAATCAGAAAGAAATAAAACTATTCCAAAAATAACAAAAATTAGAAGAAAGTGTGAAATAACTCATTGAAAAGCAACTGACCTTGAAAACAGATCCAGAAGAGATAATTTAAAAATTATTGGGCTACCTGAAAATCATGACCAGTAAAAGAGCCTAGTCAACATTTTTCAAGAAATAATACAGAAAAATTACCCTGAGATCCTAGAAGCAGAGGGTAAAATAGAAATTGAGGGAATTCACCGATCATCTCCTGAAAGTGATCCCAAAAGAAAAACTTCAAGGAATATTATAGCCAAATTCCCAAATTCCCAAGTCAAAGAGAAAATACTAAAAGCTGCCAGAAACCAACAATTCAACTAACATGGCTCTATAGCCTATAAACCCATAAGAGCTTGTAGGGATTGGAATATGATATTCTGGAAGGCAAAAGATCTCAGTTTAAAACCTAGAATCAGCTAACCAGAAAAACTGAATATCCTCTTTCAGGGGAAAATATGACCTTTCAATAAAGCAGTGGTTTTTCAAACTTTCTTATTGAAATAACCAGAGCTGAACAGAAAGTTTGATCTCCAAATACAAGGCACAGGTGAATTATAGAGAAGTCAGATGAGAAAGACTAACTATGAGGAATTTAATGATGTTGAACTGTTTGTATTCCTGCGTGGCAAGAAGATGCCAGTAACTCATATGAACTTTCTCATTTATAAGAGCAATTAGAAGGAGAATATATAGACAAGACACAGAAAAGAGCTGAATATAATGGTATAATATAGTAAAAATATGGAGTCAAGGTGTGCTAAAGGAAAGTACTGGGAGGAAGAGAAAAGAGAGTAAGAAGGGGCTAAGATATTTCACATAAGAATCAAGAAAAATTTTCTTCAATGGAGTGGAATGTGGAAAGTTGAGGGGGAATGAATGAGCCTTCATTCTCATCAGAAATGGCTCAGAGAAATGCAAATTAAAGCTCCTCTGAGGTACCACCTCACACGGCTCAGATTGGTCAATATGACCAAAAAGGATAATGATTATTGTAAGAAGGGTTGTGGGAAATCTGGGACACTATTACATTGTTAGTGGAGCTGTGAACTCATCCAATCTTTCTGGAGAGAAATTTGGAACTATGCTCAAAGGGCAACAAAAATATGCATATCCTTTGATCCAGCAATACCACTACTGGATCTATACCCTGAAGAGAAGATGAAAATGGGTAAAAACATCACTTGTATAAAAATATTCATAGCAGCCCTGTTTGTGGTGGCAAAGAATTGGAAATCAAGTAAATGTCCTTCAATTGGGGAATGGCTTAGCAAAACTGTGGAATATCTATGTCATGGAACATTACTGTTCTATTAGAAAACAGGAGTGATGGGAATTCAGGGAAGCCTGGAGGGATTTGCATGAACTGATGCTGAATGAGATGAGCAGAACCAGAAAAACCCTGTACACTCTAACAGCAACATGGGGGTGATGCTCAACCCTGATTGACTCACTCATTTCATCAGTGCAAGAATCAGGTGCAATTTTGGGCTGTCTACAATGGAGAATACAATCTATATCCAGATAAAGAAACATGAACAAAGGCCAAGGACTATTTCCTTTAATTTAGGAAAAAAAACTGATATCTTATTGTCTGATCTTGTTATCTTGTTTCCTTTATGTTTCTTCCTTAAGGATATGATTTCTCTCTCATCTCACTCAATGTGCATCAATGTATAACATGGAAATAATGAAAAGACTGACAAATTACTTTCTGTGTGTTGGGGGGAGGGAGGTAAGATTAAGGAAAAAAACTGTAAAACTCAAAATAAATAAAATATTTTAAAAAATTAAAAAAAGGGGGCGGCTAGGTAACACAGTGGATACAGCACTGGCTTTGGAGTCAGGAGTACCTGAGTTCAAATCCGGCCTCAGACACTTAATAATTACCCAGCCACGTGGCCTTGGGCAAGCCACGTAACCACATTGCCTTGCAAAAACTAAAAAATAAATTAAAAAGAAGGAAAAAAAAGAAATGACTCAGAGAGGAAAGAAAATACACACATAATAGGGTATATAAATCTATATTTCCCTAGAAAAACATGAAAGGTTTGGGACAAGAGAGATGTGGGGAGCAAAGGAGGGAACAGGTGATAGAAGAGAGGGAGGTTCGTGGGAGAGGGTACTCAGATACAACACAATTTTGAACAGGGACAAGGTAAAAGGAGAGAGAGAATAGAATAAATGAGAGTGGGGAGGAATAGAGTGGAAGGAAAAACAGCAAGTAATAGTAACTGTGGGAAAAAATATTGAAGCAACTTCTTTGGTGGACTCATGTTAAAGAAGGCAATTCATCCCATAGACAGAGCCACCGGAATCTGAACACAAGACTGAAGTAAATTTTTTTTCTTTCTCACCCTTCTCGAAATTTCTGATCTTTTGGGGGGCAAGTGGAGTTTATATTTACTCTCACAAGATTGTTGTAATAATATAAAATAAGTAACCTCCAAAATGGCAAATGAATAGGGGAAAGAAAAAATAAAACTAGAAAATAAATGTTATTCATGACTATTGAATTGTACATGATACAAAAAGGGAAGATATAACACCTCTAATTCTTGAGAAACTACATCTCTTAGCATAATTAAAGGGTCCAATATAATTGAAGAGATTGTATTTAAAGGATATGGGAATAGTATGGTCTTGAAGACTTCCGGTAATAATAACAGTATGTTTGAGACAAAAAGCCTCTATGAAAATCAGGGGTGTTACCTTTAAACTTAAGTGCTTAATTATTCTTTGAGCCACTTTAACTCTGATGTGTTGAGGAAGCTTAGCACTTTATCTAATGAGGGCATCATAAACTGGGAGGTCCTGAGTCAGTGTCTCCCATAACTTACAACCTTTTGTAAAGTTCTCAAGTGAGTCCTGCAGAGCCTTCCAGTACTTAAGGTCATTTAAGATTCTTGTACTTAACTAAATCGGGGTTTGACTTAATCTAAGATTCACTTAACAAGGGATTAAATACTCTGGGTTGGGGGTGATGGAAATAATGTGTGAAAGAAAATAGGGAGAGGTTCTAATAGTTCAAGAAATGATTTGGAATTGGATGATACTTTGGCTCATGAGGAGGACTGTGTGTACTTGGAGGGTACTTGAAAAGGGGATTAGGTAAAAAATGATTATACTTATAATTTAACGTAATTTGAGACAATGCTGCTTATCAAGCAATGAAGCAATCAGTCTGTGATGACACCTTGATAATATTATGAACTTATCAAAAAATCAAATAATCAAACTGTGATTAATGACAGCTGTACATAAGTGATAAATAGTACATAAGTGATAAATAACACCAGGTGAAGAAGCCCAAAGATTTACAATTTTAGAGGGAAAGAAGGGAGAGGGCGAAAACTGAGTAAACTCTATTCAATAGATTTGGCCCAGACAGGGAATAAGATACATTTACATTTGGGTTTAATATCTCTCCTAATCTACAGGGAAGAAGGGAACAGGTAAAGGAAAAGGTTAGGGAAGAAAGGACTGATAAAAGGGAAGGTGCCGGTATAAGTAAAAATAAACAGAAAGTTAAATTTTAAAAGAAACGTTAAAGGGGAAAGGAAGTAAAATTTTGGTGAAGAGCAATAAGAGGAAAGGAAAGAGAAAAATATAAATGGAGAAAGCATGGAGGGAACTAAAGAATTAGTAATGTTAACTATAAATGTGAATGGGATGAACTGTCCCATAAAACAGAAGCACATATCAGGATGGATTAAGAACCAGAATCCTATAATATGTTGTTTGCCAAAAAGACATTTGAAGCAGATAGATATACACAGGTTAAAATAAATAATAAAATATAATCAATAATTATATCCAAATATCCAAAAATTATATACAAGATGATACTAATGAGATATCATATCAACATTTATGGGATTCAGCCAAGGCAGTTTTGAGGGGAAACATTTTATCTCTAAACACCTATATGAATAAAATAGAGAAAGAGGAGACCAATGAGTTGGGTATGCAACTAGAAGCTAGAAAAAGAACAAATTAAAAGTCCCCTAATTAAATACCAAATAAATACTGAAAATCAAGGGAGAGATGAATAAAACCAAAAACAAGAAAACCACTGATCTCATACATAAAACTAAGAGTTTTATAAAAAAACCAATAAATAGACAAACTTTTGCTTAATCTGATTTACAAAATAGAAGGAAGATAACAAATTAAACAGTATCAAAAACAAAAAGGGGTGAACTAACCACCAATGAGGAGGAAATTAAAGGGATAATTTGGAGCTACTTTGCTGAACTGTATACTAATATTTAATAACCTGAGTGAAATGGAGTCAGAAAGACCTGTATCAAAATTTGGGCTCAGATGCTTACAAGTTTGTGACCCTGAGTCAGTTATTCAACTCTGTTTGTCTCATTTTATTCATCTATAAAATGAGCTAGAGAAGAAAAAGTCAAACTTCTTAGGTGTTTTTGACAACAGACCCCTAAGGGAGTCATGAATAATCAATAATGACAGAAATGAATGAAAAACAATAATAATAGCAATCTATTCATGTAATATAGTTGGGAAAATAAATGAGAAAAATTCTTATGTAATACTGGATAATTCAAACATATAGTGGTAGTACCTCTTAAAGAACAAAGCACTCATTTCAGTGCCAGTATTGGAGTAGTTTTGATGATTTCAGTGGTTATTCTTTGGCAGTAACTTCTAGTTTGGTTTGATTTTTTAAAATTAGATTGATGATAAATAGAATGAATTTTATTTAGGGACATTTAAGAATTATCTTTTTCAACAGGAAATTTATGGGATGCCCCTTAATTGGGGATTGACTAAACAAGATATGGTATATGAAGATTATAGAGTATAATTGTTCAGTAAGAAATCATTAGCAGTCAAATTTCGGAAAAGCATGGAAAGGCTTGCATGAACAGATGCTGAGTGAATTGAGCATAACAGAATATTTCACTGCTGTTAGACCTTAACCATTATCCTGTCTCTTGTGACAAGATTAAGATTGTAAAGGATAAGATAAATGGTTACTATTAGGTCTGAATTTCTTTTTCATCTGATAGAATTCCTCCCATACTGCAGTAAATAAATCCAAGATTTCATTGGGCTCCATTCTAACTTTCTAAAAAGGAAGAGATTTCTCATAATTGCAAAAAATCCATTAAAAACAGGATTTAAAAAGGGAGTAAATATAATACAAGGGTTTGGACATGCGATGGCAGTCTAAAACTATGATGGAATTGGCCACAAGAGGGCAGGCGTGCCTCAAAAAGCCCATTAAATGAAACTGTAATGTTGTTATGGGACACCAGATGGCGACAAAATACCTTGCTGTAAAACTCAAGGCAAATAATTGTTCAAAAAACCCATTTCTTAATCACATATGTTATTCCAAGGGGTTACTCTAGGTTCTGAGAATACAAGACAAAAACCAGGCACACTTCAGCATTAAAAAAATACATACAAAGGCCTATACAAAACATCAACAAAAGGCAGGGGTATGGGATGGTGTTCTAGTAATTAGAAGAGAACATATTAGCAAATCAATAAACATTTATTTAGTTCCTGATGTGTCAGACACTATGCTATGTGCTAGTTATGGAAAAGAGGGCAAAAAAATGTCACTGCCTCAACTAATTCATAAACTAATTAGATTATTAAGAAATAACTAAAATAAAGGTATCTCTAGGTTAAACAGGAATTAACTTAGAGAATAAGGACATTTCAGTAGAGAAGGATTTGGGATAGACTTCAAGTTAAATATAGCATCTTATCTTCAACTTTAAAAAACATGGGAGACAGAAGTGAGAAGTAATGAAGAACAGCATTCTAGCATCTTGAATAGATAGTGAAAATGAATGGAGTCAAGAGACAGGGTATCTTGGTTATGGAACAATAAGGAATCTATTGTCAGGAGGACAAAGAATAAGTGAAAGGCAGCAAGGTGTAAGAAGATAGGAAAGATAGCAGACTACTTGGTTACAGATAGCATTGAATGCCCAACACAGAGAATTTTGTACTTATCCCTTGAAGTGGTATAGAGGCACTATTTTTTATTTAATAAGTGATGAAATGATTAGACACACGCTTTAGGAAACATTCCTGGCTGAATGAAAAATGAATTGGGATGAGGAGAGACTTGGGGAAAGGCATACACAAGAACAAAGTCTCACATTGCCAGAGTAGTACATTTAAGAATAGTAAATGTAGCAGGAGTGTGGTAGCATTGTGAGAGGAGTGAAGGGGGCATATTATAGAGATTTTGCAAAACAGGAAACAAAAGAATTTGAACACAGATTTGACATGTGGAGTGAGAGGTTGTAAATAGTCAAAGATAAAAACCTTGTTCATTAGCCTGAGGAAGTGAGAAGATGATAGTTCTCTCTTTTGTGATATAGATGACAGGAGGGAATTTAGGAGTGTAGTAAACACATAGAAGTTAATGAAATCACAAGGGAAACAATATAAATAGAAAGGAGAAGAGGGGGAAAAGATGGAACTGGATGTGACACTTAGAGGTTGAGGATATTAATAGAATGAAGATCTTCTAAGGGAGAATGAGGAACAGGTAGGTTAATAGAAAAGCCAGAGGAGAGAGGGAGAGGATTAAAAAAAAAAAACTAGGAGAAAAATATCAAAGAAGAATGAAAATTGGCAATGTCAAAGGAATACAGACAATTTGGGGAGATTGGGAGTTGAGAAGAGAATATTGCATCAGCAAGTAAGAGTTCCCTGCTAACTTTGAAGACAACATTATTGGTGGAATGATAGGGTCATAAGGCAAACTAAAACAAGACTGATGAACAAGTGAAAGCACCAATTGTAGATAGCCTTTTCTTTTTTGTTTTCTTTTTTTTCCCTTAGGTTTTTGCAATGCAAATGGCCTTAATTGGCTTGCCCAAGGCCACATAGCTAGGTAGTTATTAAGTGTCTGAGGTCAGATTTGAACTCAGGTACTCCTGACTCCAGGGTCAGTGCTCTATCCACTATGACACCTAGCCACCCTGTAGATAACCTATTCAAAGAATTTAACCATAAAAAGCAGAAAAGATATGTTGAGAAGGAAATTAAGTCCATAGATGAGGAAATCTCAGAATTATTGATTTAATGCCAATGACAGAGGAAATAGTCTGTTGGAAAAATACAGAAAAAAAATAGGATTTCAAGAGTAGTTAAAGTACCTGGTCTAGTTAACATGTAAGGATCCATTATCTGGTGATACAGGGGAGAAAGAGAAGACATTGGATGAAGGGCATAGGTTCGTTTTAAGATGATAGATTAAAAAAGAGGTTGAGGTGAACTTAATTGTTTTCTGCAAAAGTTGAAGCAAGGCCTTCAACTGAAAACTTAGGAGCCCTTTTGAAAAGAGATGGAAAAGTTTGGAAGAAGTACCATGAAGAGTTGGTAAGAGAGACATAGGCAATTTTTTCAAGCACAGTAAGTGTGCAGTTGGAGATGCATAACCTAATCTGGTAGTGGATTCAGCAGATATAGTTTTGTGAATTTCTCAAACTTCATTCAGCAGCAGAACTGAAAGAGAAAAAGTGGAAAATGGAAAGAGTAATCCCAGTCTGAGGGTTGGCAAACCATAATTAGTGAACTGATCATCAGCTTAAGAATTCAAGAGAGGAGAAAATTATACAATTGAGTGGTTCACCAAGGGAGGAAGATGGGGATAGAGTTCTAAAGCAGGGGAGATGATCTGGGAGAGAAGTGAGAGGTAGATGGAATGGAAATCTCATTAGGAGTGAAGAATATGGTTTAGTAAAGGAACTCATAGAAAAAGAAACACAAAAGAGAAAGCAGATTTGGGGACTCCTGAATTTGGAGGTATGATATTTGTGGAAATTGGAAAAATCAAGGTATTGCCATTATTGAATTTGGCTAATGTGATCTGTAGCAGTAGGGCAAGGGAAATGAGTTGGCTGAGGAACTCTTTGATCAAGTGTGTTAGAGGGAGAGTCAATATTTAAGTTGAAGTCCACTTCCATGAGCTTAAGCACTGGAGAGGGAAAAAAATGAGCAATTTATATAATCAACAGAGAAAGTAAGGAGGAGTGATCAAGATCTGTAGACAACTGCTATCAAGATTCTGATTGGGTGATAGAGTTGAAAAACTTGTACCTCAAAGGAAACAAACTTAATAAGGGAGAGATTTTGGAAGAAATAAATAGTTCAAATTCCATTTTCATACATGCGAACTGAAGGGAGATGTGTGAAGGAATTGCCAAGAAATGAGAAGGTGGATTGAAGTAATGGGAGAGGGGAAAAATTAAAAATGAAGAAAGTCTGTTATCTACGGAAAGCACATTTCAAAAGTACAGTGGAAGAGACAGCGGATGCTTGATTGGAAACTGATTTGGATAGTTGAGGATAGAAATAATGAATTAAGTGATGAAGATCAGGATTTGTACAATCACCCAAAAGTATTCAGAATTATTGGAATATGTACAATATGGCAATGCATGATGTGAACCCTAGGTATGTAAACCTTAAAAATATAGGGATATAATAAAATGACAGTAAATATAGATTAGACATGAAGTTTTATTCTCTGAGATTTTCCATTAACTTATAGGTAGAGGCCATGTGTCACTGATCTAAGAGAGAGAGGGGAAAAATTATGTAAAAGCAAATGATAGGGGAAATCACTGATCTCCTTGGTGGTCTAACAACGAAGCCTGCACAGTCCTAATTTGTCCAATTGCTCCTTAGATACTATCAATTTTATCTGATGAATTGCTATGTCTTCCTAGACTAATTTAAGCATCATGAAAGCATCCTGATCACTGACTTCCTACTTTATAATCAACCTAGGGGAAATAACCACAGATCTTGACTTTTCACCTAGTGGCATAGGTGACTGAAATGTAAAGGTCTAGTACTATTAAAAGAAAACAACTTTTTTCCTAAAAATACAATTGTGAAAAACTTTTATGTATTATTATAATAATAATAACAATTATTATTATTATTATCATAATACTTTGACATTTACCCCATTTTGATTAGAGAGGATGTCATTTCATTAGAGATAGACCAACTAAACATGTGCAGGAGAGAAAAAATGAGGGGTATATTGGAGGGAATGACAACATATTTGATGACCTAGAATTGCTAGAAGATCAGGAAGGCAACATAAGGTCTTATGGGGAGTGTATGACTGGAAGATGCATTTACAGATACGTGAGGAAAAGTACATAGATCAGAAGAGGACAATCCCCTTTGATTAGAAAACCCTTACAAATAAGAAACACAAAAGTGAGAAAGTGAGCAATAAAAAAGGTCATTTCTTTCTTCTGGAGACATCTGATGTCCTTCTGTAACTCCAGGAGTCTGTTAATGACCAAACCTTTCCACATAATTCAGATTACTGGTAGATTTCTCCCTTTCTAGTAAAGAAATATCTCAAGACAAAATGTTATCAAGTAAAACATGATTTTAGAATATCTTTCCTTGTCAATAGTCACACAGAGAACACGGTTATAGATAGAATTTCTGAGAAAAGAACCAATTTCTAAACTATCAGTTAAATATTTGGTATTATTATTTTATTTCCTCCATCTGGAAGATACTCTTCTAGTAAGAAAAAGAACTTTCATCATGATAAAGTATCATTTTGGAATCAGTGTATATCTAATAGTTGATTTCAAAATGATTTTAATCTTTTGACCATGTTTAAAAAGGATCAGGAAAATATTTAGCTGAAAAATGAATTCCTTTATAAAAAATAACAAAAAGGAAAGCATAGATTGCAGGTCATCTTCCTTTTGATAGTTGACTAACATTCCTTTCCTTTAAACATAAAGTAAGATAGTTATGTTAGATAATCATATGCTTATATCACAAGAATCTTTATCATATTTGTCTAAAAATCTCTTTAACATTTTGAAAAGTAAAAAGATCTTAATTCACACAGAAACATGAAGCTGAGAACAGATGACAATGCTATCTACTAGCCTGGTTGTCTTTCAGAATTGGATAACTGTAAGCATGTTATTTTTTTAGTCCTGTTCACGTGTCATGATTATAGGAGTTTGATACAAAGACTAAGGGCATAAAAAAGGGAAAACATACATTTTTTTTTATTTAGAGGTTAGATAAAGCTATGTGGATGACCAAAAGGCTTGAACCAGATTTTATATTTTACAGGTGAGACTTTTTTCAAATGTCATGTTTGAGGAACTGAGTTAGGAAAGTCCAGTCTCAGAAGCTGTTGAATAATTGTTATCCCACTCTTTGTCCATAAGCCTGTCTCCCAAATTATCCATGTCTAAATCCTATAGGGTTTTAGAACTTATAGGCATTGTTCCAACCTAAGTTTCAACCTCAAAAAAAAAAAAAACTCAGAGAGAAGGCCAATTCTTGGTCTCATGAGGGCTTTAATAACTATTTCTTGTAAATAGAAAAATTTAGTCTTAAACTTTTTAGTTTAAAGGATCAAAATATGCCACATGGTGATTATAGACTTACAGAGGTAAGAGTAAAATATTGTCACAGAAAAACCCACAACTCATTCTATTGCTGCATATGAGGACTCCGCTTAAAATTGAAATATAAATTTGGGATTAAAAAATAATCCCTGGCACGCCTAGGTGGCATAGTGGCTAAAGCACCAGCCCTGAAGTCAGGAGTACCTGGGTTCAAATCCAATCTCAGACACTTAATAATTACCTAGCTGCATGGCCTTGGGCAAGCCACTTAACCCCGTTTGCCTTGCAAAAACCTAAAAAAAAAATAATGCCTGGGGCAGCTAGGTGGTGCAGTGGATAGAGCACTGGCCCTGGAGTCAAGAGTAGCTGAGTTCAAATCCAGCCTCAGACACTTAATGATTGCCTAGCTGTGTGGCCTTGGGCAAGCCATTTAACCCCATTGCCTTGCAAAAACTAAAAAAATAAACAAAACTAATAATAATCCCTGGTTCTAGAGCCAGGATTTATTTCATATATATATATATATATATATATATATATATATATATATATATATATATAGTCGATATGCTTAGCTATTAACCTTGTTTAAAAATAGACACAAATATCATCATTTGTACAATAATATTCTTAGCACTTCTGTTTATGGTAGCAAAGGATTGCAAATCGAATGAATGTCCATCAGTTAGTATATGTATGTTATGGAATACTATTGTTCTATTAGAAACCAGGAGGGATGGGAATTCAGAGAAACCTGGAAAGACTTTCATGAATTGATGCTGAGTGAGATGAGCAGAGCCATAAGAACACTGTGCACCATAACAGCAACATGGGGGTGATGAGCAACCTTAATGGACTTGCTTTTCTATCAATGAAATAATCAGGGACACTTTTAGGGTATCTGAGATAGAGAATACCAGCTGTATCCAGAGAAAGAACTGTGAAGTTTAAACAAAGATCAAAGACTATTACCTTCATTTTTTTTAAAAGTTGTCTTATGTACTACATGTTTAATTGTTTCTAATATTTTACTTTTTCTTCAAGGATAAGATTTTTCTCTCAACACATTCAATTTTGATCAATGTATACCGTGGAAACATTGTCAAGATTATCAGTTTGACTTCGTGGAGAGGGTATGGGAAGGGAAGGGAGGGTGGGGGAAAATTGTAAAATTCAAAACCTTACAAAAATGATAGGTAGAAACTACTATTTTATATAATTGGAAAACAAATAAAATATTCATATTAAAATAGAATTAAATGAAAATCAATGCTTTCAGATTTCTTTTAAAGAAATAGGGGCGGCTAGGTGGCACAGTGGATAAAGCAACAGCCTTGGAGTCAGGAGTACCTCGGTTCAAATCCGGTCTCAGACACTTAATAATTACCTAGCTGTGTGGCCTTGCGCAAGCCACTTAACCCCATTTGCCTTGCGAAAAAAAAAAAAAAAAAAACTAAAAAACAAGAACAAAAAAAGAAATAAAATATTTTTACACAATTTAATAGTTTCAACAGGTTTTATAGATTTCTAGTTTAGCAAAACTACCATAAGAACATTTAGATTCCAACTAAGATAATACATAAATTATTTCATTTCACTAAATGTCCAAACCTTATTTCTTTTAACAATAGTCAAAATAGCATAGAGGTTTTCTTAACTTTAACTTAGTAAACTAATGACTTTCTATATTTTGTTTTATAAATTTATTTTCTTCTATTCAAATATACTCATCATTATATAAAATCAAAAGAAAATATAATTTAGGAATTTGAATTTTATATACTGGTGATAAAATTCAAAAATATCAAGGGAATTAATAAAACAAATGAAGTGGAAAACAGCTTAGTCTTATCAGAGGTAGAATTATATTTTTAAGCATCAGTCATCAAAACTGGCTAAGAAATGAAGTGGTAAATCAGTGTAATAGATTACACACAAGAGAAATGACAGTAACTGTATAGTAAACCCAAAGATTGCAGCTTCCGGGGATAAAAATTCACTCTTCAATAAAGTGGAACAGAGCATGGCCCGAAACTGGGCATAGACCAATAACTCCCATCTTATAAGAAGATAAGGACAAAATGGGTGCAGGATTTAGAAATAAAAAATAATATTATAATCCAATTAGGAGAACAAGGAATAGTTTACCTGTCAGATCTGTAGGAAAGGGGAGCAATTTATGACCAAAGAAGAGACATAAAATGTGTGAGTCCAGCCTCCGTGGGGTCCTTGGAACCTGACAGGAGGGATAGAGTCAGATAAATGAGTTGAGTCAACAAGTGGGTAAAGGCAGGAGCAGGTTGACTGACTGTCAGCTGCTTGGATTTATTTTTATAGTCTCAGAATCATGTATGTTTCAAGCAAATTAAGATAATTTCCTTGATTACAAAAGTCTATAATCTTTATCATCAGTCATATAGTTCATATGGTTACAAGTTTTAATCATGTGATTACAAGGTTAAGTAATAATCATATAGTTAATTGATTTCTTATTCCTACTCAGACCATGATGACCTTAACCTGTCTGTTACCTTATTTATTACTACATTGTATAATTGTTAATTCATTTAAAGTTATTAATTAAGCAACGCTTTTAATGGAAAGTTTTTTTATATTTTTTGTGTAAGTAATGTTTTTTGATACACTCCCTTAACAATCTATATTGAGAGTCTTTATGCTTGTCCACCCATCTATTAACTCTTACAATAACCAATTTTTCTTTCAGGCTATGTTGGTAGAAGCCACAGTTTCTGTGACTTTTTCAATCTTTCCCATGAAACTAAGGCTGCTGGAGTTCACATATTGGTCACCTGTACTAACTATTTTCTCACCATCTTTTTCATATATTCATGTGTATGATAAGGGGGACAAAACTATTAATTTCCCTGGAATACTATCTGACCCATCTTGTATCTGTTTTCCCTGTATATATTCTGACATCTCCTTGGAATTCACAGTGTTGAGTTTCCCAGAGATTTCATAATTTTGAAACCTTTTGCATGCCTCAGGGAGAGGCAGCCCTGTTAAATTTGGACAGAATTGGGGGTGATTAGGTGGCGTAGTGGATAAAGCACCAGCCCTGGAGTCAGGAGTACCTGGGTTCAAATCTGGTCTCAGACACTTAATAATTACCTAGCTGTGTGTCCTTGGGCAAGCCACTTAACCCCGTTTGCCTTGCAAAAACCTAAAAAAAAAAAAATAAAAAAATTTGGACAGAGATTACAATCTGTTTTATTCAAGGAATTTTTCTGACATCCTTCCTTTATAGTCATTCCACTATTAGGGTGAGTAAATATTGCAATTAATAATAAATCTATAAATATTGATATGCATGAAATCCCTATATATACTGAAGAAGGAAATGTTGTTCCATCAGGCAGTGTGACTGCCTTAAGTCTCCTTGCTGCAACTCTGTCAAATAGCTTAGAGACCCTGGCTCCCAACATTTGCCCCTTTTATTTTTAATTTGGTAGCAGAAAGTTCAACTTGCGCTATTCGAATTGATCTTATTATAATCTTGAAGAGGACTGGAAGACAACAAAGGAGATTTCATAGAGATAATATAACACCCAAAGATGCTATAATATACATTATTAAATTTTGAGAATTAAAAAAAGACTTCAAGTTTGTAAAATATTTGGAAGTCACAGCAGCAGGAGTCAAAAGAGCCAATGGAGCAGAAGACAAGGCAGATATTTGGGAATGTAATTTTGATAAATCTAATGACAAATCAGAATGATTTCAGATACCATGGACATGGTTCTTAACCTTGTCCCAGGGAATAGTCGAAGCATTCCGTGGCAGAGGGGTAACACAGCTTTCAGGGGAAAATGACACCTAGCGGATTGATGAACTTTCAAATCTTGTAACTGATCCCCTAAATATAGAACTGTCTCCTCTAAAGCGTTGACCTTAGCTTCTAGCTTCCTATCAATAACTTCTTGTGACATTAGGACTCAGGAAACATTTTTTGTAATCTGATCCACTGTGTGTACTGTATGCACTTCTTGAATAAGAGCAGTAGAAGCCAAGGCAACAGAAGTTATAATAGTAATTAAGGCAGAAATTCCCAGTATCAGGGAGACTATAAATTTCTTTTGCCAGGAGAGACCATTACTGACAACATCTAAAGCAAATAACCCAGAATCATCAGACCAAGTCTCATCGAGTGTAGTAGGGAGTAGGATAAATGAGGGCTGATGGATTACAATAACAGCATTTACATTAGATTTAGAATCAATGAAATTAGGAATTATACAGGCAGTACAGTTAAAAAGAAATAAATCTGGAGCCCTTTCTTTTATAATAAAATCAGCATCAGATGGAACTAACAAGAATACAAAAGGCACTGAAACACATGATCTAACAAAATAGGACATATATTCTTGAGCCGGACGTTTCATTTTTAAAGGTTGAGATGCCATAGAAAGTTTGGAAAGATGGGGTTGTGCCAAAAAAGTATTATTAAGAGAGAGATATAAAATTGGAGTAGAAAAACCCCAACCTTTATTCCATCTATTAATAGGCTCGGGGGGTTGATAATTACATTTAAGTCTGTCCAATTAAACGATTGTGCATTATTAAAATGTCTAAAGTCATACAAAAGTCTGTAATTAAAAAAGGGGCTCGATATTGAAAAATCAGTAATTATTTACTTGGTATTAGTAAGAGGGTAGGCAACACCACATTTATATCCACAATCTCTCCAGGAAGGGAATCCTTTAAGAGGATGGACCAAAGCACATTCCTCATCAGTGAGCATCAAATCTCCACCAGTGAGTAACAATTTTCCACAAAATATAAGAGAAGAAGGCCTAGAAATTTTAGAAGCTTTCAAAAAGTAAAAAGATGTAGAAGTCACTGGCACAGAAGTAACTAAAATCCAAAAGGCTCTGAGTTTAGTAGTAGTAAGAGCATCAGTAAGAAATGATCTAAGGCTTCCAGGAATACAAGTTTTATAAGGTTTAGGAATAAAGGATAAGCAGATAGGGGGTCCATGAATGAACCCAGAAAAATTGAAATTATAGGATTTCTGAGGGATAATAAAGGAATCAGAAGGAGAGAGTTATTAGAAAATACAGGCACAAGTAAAGACCAAGGAGTCACATGAAAAAGCGGTGGTTTGGGAACAAAGCTGCAATAATTATCACAAATAACACTAGGCACCTGAAGAGTGAGGATAAAGATCATAGCAAGAAAAAGAGTAACCGGAGTAATGGCGTGTCCTTGAGTTTGAACAATCTCCTCAGCGTTTTCAGAGAGACGCTTTACTTGTCCCCAGGTAGGTGGTAGTGTAACTCTGGTAGACAGGGAAAGCCTTCTCCTGGAGGCAGGTGGAGGGATAAACGTGTCTTCAAGAGAGAACTTCCAAACTGGGTTCACCAAGGAAGAAATAGGAAAAACTGGTGAGTCATCATTCATCTGGGGGTTTTGTGGGTTTGGTCTTTTCCTCATGATGATGGATGAATCGATCAGGGATCCAGATAGGTGAGTCCTCGTCCTGTGGAAATATACAAGCAAACCCTTGTCCAGATGTTAAAAGAAAGTTCCAGGAGCCAGAAAGCAGATCTTTCCACTTAACTAGCAGCTTTGGAACTTTTTCAGGTACTAACCAGTGATTGCCTGCAGGTGAAAAACCATTGTTATCTACAGATAAATGATTTAAAACAAACATTGTATGGGATAAAATATGATGAAGAGAAGAATATTTGTAATCATTAGCTTGAAGTTTGAGAATGTGTGTCTTAAGCATTTGATTAGCTCTTTCCACAATGGCTTGTTCTTGAGGATTATATGGGATCCTTGTAATATGAGTAATTGAAAATTGAGAACAGAAATTTTTCAAAGATTTAGACATATACGCAGGTCCATTATCAGTTTTAATTTTCCTTGGGATCCCTAATTGTGAAAAGCAAAATAATGAATGCTGAGCCACATCTTTAAAGGCTTCTCCAGTGTGTGCTGAAGCTATAATATAATGAGAAAAGGTATCTACAGTGATATGAACAAAGGACATTTTACCAAAACTTTGAATATGAGTCACATCCATCTGCCAAAGTTCATTGGGTCAGAGACCTCTAGGGTTTACTCCCATGGTTAAAGAAGGAAAAGTCATAGGACAGTGACCACAATTTCCTACAATAGCCCTCGCCTCTTCTCTTGTGATATGAAACTGATGGCGAAGCGCACAGGCAGATTGATGATGAAAGTTATGACTGGCAGCAACATCTTATGCAGCTGAAAAAATTTGTGGTTTAGTTAAAAAATCAGCATTAGCGTTGCCTTGATGAATAGCTCCGGGGAGATCAATGTGGGCTCTCAAGTGTCCTACAAAGTAAGGCACGTTTTGTTTTCTAATAATTTGTTGCAAAGTCACAAGCATAGAAAAAATAGTTGTTGAGGTTGAAGGAAAAGAAGCAGTTTCGATATCAGGAAACAAGCGAACAATGTATAAAGAGTCATAGTATAAATTAAAACGAGTATTATGTGCTTGTTTAAAAGCTGAAATCACAGAAGATAATTCAACCTTCTTTGCCGAGGAAGAAGTTTGTTCCACATGAGATTCTCCATCAATTATGAAAACTGCCTTGTCATTCGATGATCCATCTGTGAATGTAATTGACATGGGAGGTTGTAAAGGAGTAAAGGAGAAGAAAACAGGAAAAATAAATTGTTGAGTCTTAAAAAACTGTAACAAGGAGTTAGAAGGTAAATGAAATCAGATTTCCCCTGGGTATGAGACCAAGGCTATCTGCAATCATGACAGTAAAGGAAAAGATTATCAACTTGAGCAGAAGAGAGAGGTAAGATTATAAATGATGGGTCTCATCCAAACAATTCTCTAGAATGTCTCCTTCCTTTCAAAATTAGACAGGATATAAGATTAGGATAGGAGGATACTATTTTGTTATGAACTGAGGGATGGTGTATGTATTCCAAGGGAACTTCCTGCCAGAGAATGCCTGTGGGAGTATAAGCAGTTGGTAAAATAATAAAAGAGAAAGGAGATCCCAGGTCTATTCTATGTAAAAATTGTTTTTGTAAAGCATTTTCAACTACCTTCAAAGCTTCTTTACCTTCCTCAGTTAGACATCTGGGAGAGGATGTGGATCTCCTCGTAAAGTATCAAAAAGAGGTTTTACCTCAGAGGTGGTAAGTTTGAGGAAAGGCCTGACCCCATTAATGTCTCCTAAGAATTTTTGAAAATCATTCAATGTCTTCAGCTTATCTACCCTGTGGGATAAAGGTTCAAATGAAACTATATCATCTCCATTTAAAATCCTCCTTAAAAAGGAATAAGGGGAATACATTTGTATTTTTTCAGGAGCTACTACAAAACCAAAAGAAGATAATTATCTATGGTCTTGTTTAATATTAAGTGAAGTGTTTGTCTGTCAGGATGGGCTAAGAAAATATCATCCATATAATGAATAAGATATAAATCAGAAAAATCTTCTTATTTTTGCAGGGCTGTATCAACAAACTTTTGACACAAGGTGGGACTATTCTTCTTCCCTTGTGGCAGAACCTTCCACTGATATCTTTGGAAAGGTCTTTTCAAATTAATAGATGGTATACTAACAGCAAATCATTTTCTGTCTGCAACTGCCAATGGAATTGTATAAAAACAATCCTGCAAATCTATAATGATAATAGAATAATGGTTAGGCACCACTGAAAGTGAAGACAAACCTGCCTGAAGAGCTCCCATATACTCCATAGTCTTTAACCACTCTAAGATCTTGTAATAATCTCCACTTCCCACTTTTCTTTTTTATAACAAAAATGGGAGTATTCCATGGGCTATTAGAAGGTTCTATATGTCCTTTTTTTTAGGTTTTTGCAAGGCAAACAGGGTTAAGTGGCTTGCCCAAGACCACACAGCTAGGTAATTATTAAGTGTCTGAGACCAGATTTGAACCCAGGTACTCCTAACTCCAAGGCCGGTGCTTTATCCACCATGCCACCTAGCTGCCTCTCTCTATGTCCTAATTGCAATTGTTCTTCAATTAATTTTAAAGCAGCCTGTAATTTATCTGTAGTAAGGGGACACTGTTCCACCCATACAGGTTCATTATATTTCCACGATATTGGGTCAGCAGTTAATTTTGGAACAATGGCCCCTCCTAAAAAGGAGGTGGGATTGCTGAAGAGAAACCGACAACAGAATTAGAGTCTTCTGGGGTAGAAAGCACAACTCTCATTTGGGACAGGATGTCTCTACCCCACAGAGAGGTAGGTAATGAAGGAATAACATAAGGCAGGAAATTCCCTGAGTCATTATCAGAAAAGTAGTTAGGCATTTGTGAACTTTAACCTACCCCCATAGCTTGTCCAATTCCCATCAATTTATTGGGGGTAGATTGGACTGGCCATGAAAGGAGGCCAATCTTTTCCAGATATACAAGAGACATCCACACCAGTGTCTAAAATACCTTGTATATATTGTCCATTAATCCTCGGAGTTTTTAAGGGTCTGTGTTTCCCTACAGCTTGAATCCAAAAAAGCAAAATCAGACAAACCAAAGCCATGATTTCTTCTATTATGTTTTGTGGCTGGGCTTCCAACCTAAAGTAAAGGTATTAGTAGGAGTTGTGCAATTCTCTGCCCCAAAGGAATTTGAACAGTTTTTTCCTATTGGTGGGGTAAGCATGATTCGAATCTCTCCTGTGTAATCAAAATCTGTCAGTCCTGGGATTACTGATATCCCCTGTAAGGATGTTGATGATTTCCCTAAAATAAATCCTACTGTATTCTCAGGAAGAAGACTGTACACTCCCATTCTAATTTTCATAGGGAAAGAATCAGTGGTTAGTATGACTGAGGTTGCTGCTGATAGATGCAATTCTGCTCTTCCTGGGGTGGCTCTAAGAAGGTCATGAATACTGATCCTCAAGCACCCTTTATTTGTTGAGGGGCCAAGGGCTGCCCTTACTGAAGTTTCCCTGACCTGTATCAAGCAAGTGTCCATCCTTATGATATTTAGATCTACAGTCCTTAAACCAATGATAACCCTTCATACATCTTGGGCAGAGTGTTTTTGGCATGTTACCCTGTGTGTCAGTACTGTTCTCTTGCCAAATCTGATTATTTCCTTTGGGCACATGCTGCTGTTGATTCTTTGGGCAGTTTCTATTATAATTGCCCACAGGAAAAACAGGTTCCTCCTCTTTCACCTGATTGATTTGGTTCTGAGTGGCTTATTTAAAGAAAGATGAATATGTTTGTCCTTGCCAGGCTGCAGCTAGTGTCATGCCTTGTAGGAAAGAAGGGTTAAAATCCTCACAAGCCTTAACATAATCTGAGAGGCATCCTGTTTTCTTAAGATGCCTCATCATATTTTGACAGTAGGTATTAGCATAATCAAAAGCTCAGCTGCCTCCTCATTGTTTATCAGACATTTAGCAGTATCCATAAGCCGATTCAAAAAATCTTCATATCTTTCATCTGATTTCTGTCTAATGTCAGACAATACTGAAGCTTGTCCTGGTTTACCTGGAAGTTTTTTCCAGGTTCCTAGTGCTATGGAGCTAGCAACATGCAACACCTCTTTTGGCAGAGTCATCTGATCTCACAGATGTTCTCCTAATAACCTATCAGCTGTGGTACCAAGTCTTTTAAAAGGAGGTGTCTTTGCTTCAGTATAGCTAAATCCCCATATTCAGTGCTCCACAAAAGATGTTGACCCCCATCTGGACAATCTTAACAGTCTGCTTCCAATTATGTGGGGTAATCCTTCATCCCCCCAAAGCTTCTATAAATGTTAAAGTATAAGGGGAGGATGGGCAATAAGAGGCACAGACTTGTTTTATTTCTTTTAATAATTTATATGTGAGCAGTTCCCATTGGGGGGGGCTCATCATTTTCAAATTCTCCATCAAAAATGACAGGATAATATCCAAAGGTGGTATCTCCATTTTTAGAGCTTCTTTAATAGCTCCATAAAATACCACATCCAATATGGGAGGTGGGGTCACTATTTTTTTGTTTTTCTTACCCTCTTCTTTTTTCTATTCTACAGTAAATAAACCCCAATCATTATTATATCTAGATGCTTCATCTTCCAGATCCTCCTCTTCCTCAGGAGTTAATTCATCAGGAAGAGGATCTTCCTAAGGCTCAACTCTAAGAGATACCCTTGAGTTATTTCTAGAATTTATTAATAAAGGAGTTTCCTCAGTTGCAGCACAAACTGCAAATGATAACTTAGTATTTATTTTTGTAATTTCATGGTCAGGATCAAGAGTGTCCTTGACCAGGCTCCATAAACTGAACACTTCTTTAGGAACTTTCTCTGGTCCTTGTTGTCCTTGTTCTATTTAATATTTTCTGATATCTTCTCCTAATTTTTGCCAAATATCAAGTTTTATAGACCCACTTTCAGGAAACCAAGTACAGCAATTATGCACGAATGAGATAAATCGAGTGACTTGGACCTGAGAAACCTTGATTCCACTTTTATGTAATAAATGAGTCAGAATTTCAATAAAAAGAACTCTCTGCCTAATTTTATTATTGCCCATGATGTCCTTAAGATTACTGCCCTTTCTTGCTTGATATAACTCTCATAATGGGGCCTGCAGATTTCCCCAAGCAGAAACTTATCTATCCCACTAAGTAAAAAAAGGGGGATATATTACCTGTCAAGACCCTGTTCATGGCGCCGGTCTGTGGGGGTCCAGTCTCTGCAGGGTCCTTGGAACCTGACAGGATGGATAGAGTCAGATAAATGAGTTGAGTCAACAAGTGGGTAAAGTCAAGAGAAGGTTGACTGACTGTCAGCTGCTTGGATTTATTTTTATAGTCTCAGAATCATGTATATTTCAAGCAAATTAAGATCATTTCCTTGGTTACAAAAGTATATAATTTTCATCATCACTCATATAGTTCATATGGTTACAAGTTTTAATCATGTGATTACAAGTTTAAGTAATAATCATATAGTTAATTGATTTCTTATTCCTACTCAGACCATGATGACCTCAACCTGCCATTTATTACTACATTGTATAATTGTTAATTCATTTAAGTTATTAATTAAGCAATGCTTTTTTTTAGGTTTTTGCAAGGCAAACAGGGTTAAGTGGCTTGCCCAAGGCCACACAGCTAGGTAATTATTACGTGTCTGAGACCAGATTTGAATGCAGGTACTCCTGACTCCAAGGCCGGTGCTTTATCCACTGCGCCACCTAGCCACCCCTTAAGCAATGCTTTTAATGGAAAGTTTTTTATATTTTTTGTATAAGTAATGGTTTTCGATACACTCCCTTAACAATCTATAGTGAAGGTCTTTTTGCTTGTCCACCCATCCGTTAACTCTTACAATAACCAATTTTTCTTTTGGGCCTTGTTGGTAGAAACCACAGTTTCTGTGACTTTTTTATTCTTTCTCATGAAACTAAGGCTGCTGGAGTTCACATATCTGTCACCTGTACTAACTTTTTTCTCATCATCGTTTTCATATATTCCTGTGTATTTTAAGGGGGTGCAAAACTATTAATTTCCCTGGAATTCTATCTGACCCATCTTGTATCTGTTTTCCCTGTATATATTCTGATATCTCCTTGGAATTCCCAGTGTTGGATTTCCCAGATATTTAATAATGTTGAAGACTTTTGCATGCCTCAGGGAGAGGCAGTCCTGTTAAATTTGGACAGAGTTTACAATCTGTTTTACTGAAGGAATTTCTCTGAAATCCTTCCTTTATAGTCATTCCACAATTAGGGTGAATAAATATTGCAATTAATAATGTACCTATAAATATTGGTATGCATGAAATCCCTATATATACTGAAGAAGGAAATGTTCTTCCATCAGGCAGTGTGGCTACCTTGAGTCTTCTTTCTGTGACTTTGTCAAACAGCTTAGAGACCCTGGCTCCCAACAACAAAACATTATAAAAAAGAAACTGAAGCGATGAGAATTCATGGCAGCCTGGAGGAATTTGCATGAACTGATGCTTAGTGAGTTGGGCAGAAACAGAAAAATATTGTACACCCCAACAGCAACATGGGGGTGATGTTCAACCTTGATGGAATTGCTTATGCCATCAGTGCAACAATCAGGGACAATTTGGGGTTGTCTGCAATGGAGATTACCATCTGTATCCAGAGAAAAACTGTGGAGTTTGAACAAAGACCAGAGACTATTACCTTTAATTTAGGGGGAAAAAAAACTGATATCTTATTGTCTGATCTTGATATCTCTTATACATTATGTTTCTTCCTTAAGGACATGATTTCTCTGTCATCACATTCAGTTTGGGTATATGTATACCATGAAAACAATGTAAAGACTGGCAAATTGCTTTCTGTGAGAGGTGAGGGGAGGGAAGTAAGATTAGGGGAAAAATTGTAAAACTGAAAATAAAATCTTTAATTAAAAAAATCGATAGCTTTGATTACATTACATTGAAAAGTTTTTGCACTAACAAAACACTGCAACTAAGATTAGAAGGAATGCAGTAATTTGGAAAACAATTTTAACAACTAATGTTTCTGACAAAATATATTTCTAAATATACATAAAGACCATTTGATAAATGGTCTAAAGATAAGGGAAGGTAATTTTCAAACAAATAAATCAAAGCTATCTATAACCATATGAAAAATAACTCTAAATCATTATTGATTAGAAAAATGCAAATTAAAACAAATCTGAGATACTACCATGTGGCTTATCAGCTTGATTAAGAAGACAAAAAGGAAAATGATTAAGAGGATGTGGGAATACTGGGACACTAATGTACTCTTGGTAGGACTGTGAACTGATTACACCTTTCTGGAGTTTCTGGAGTGTCATTTGCTATTATGCCCAAATTAAACTGTGCATACCCTTGATCCAGTAATAGCACCAACAGGCCTATATCCCAAAGAGATCCAAAAAATGGAGAAAGACCCATAAGTACAAAAATATTCAGAGGAATTCTTTTTGTAGTGGCAAAGATATTGAGAGCATGCCCATGAATTGAGAAATGAAAAACAAATTGTGGTATACTATTGTAATACACGATAGTTCTATATAACATCATCAGGGATAGTATTTCCAAGACTGGAAAGACTTGCATGAGTTGATGCTGAGTGAAATGAGCAGAATCAGAAGACCATTCACTAACGACAATATGGGGTCATGACCAACCATGATAGACTTGTTCATTTCAGTAGTACAATAATGAAAGACAATTTTAAAAGACATGCAATGGAAAATACTATCCATATCAAAAAAGGAACTATGGAGTTTAAATGAAAACCAAAGTTTATCTTGAAGTTTTTAAAATTGTCTTATTTTTATGAAAATGCTTCTCTGATGTTTTCTTTCTTCTATTTACCTCTCACAAAATGATCCATATGGATCTATGTTTAGCATGGATAGAAATGTAGAGCGTATGTCAGATTGATTTTGGTCAGGGAGAGAGGGGAGGAAAGGAAGTGAAGGAGAAAAATATAAAACTCAAAACCAAATGATTGGAAAAAGCTATTGTTATATGTAGTTGGAAAAACAAATAAAAATATTTTTAAAATAATAAAACATATTACAACAGGTGTTCCCAAATTCTTTTGTAACAAAGCAATCAGATTTCCAGGTAGGGTAATATATGCATTATTATATTTCATCAAGCTTAATGTTCTCATACTCAAATCTTATATCTTAGAGCAACAGACAAAACAGCATAGAGATTTTCTTAACTTTAACCATATACAAACACACTGAAGGGGGTGGTATTCAAAAACAAAATACTGGGGAATATGGATAAAAGGGGGAGGAAAGGGGGAAAAATACAAACACAGGGAAGTCAGCACAGAGCGCAATAAAGAATTAGTAATCATAACCTTGAATGTGAATGGGATGAACTCTCCCTTAAAAGGTAAGCAAATAGCAGAGTGGATTAAAAACCAGAATCCTACAATATGCTGCTTACAAGATACTCATTTAAAGCAGAGAGATACATATAGAGTAAAGGTAAAAGGTTGGAGCAAAATATATTTTGCTTCAGCTGAAGTAAAAAAAGCAGGGGTAGCAAACCTTATCTCAGATAAAGCAGCAGCAAAAATAGATAGCATTAAAAGAGATAAGGACATAAGCTTTATCCTCCTAAAAGGTACCATAGACAATAAAGTCATTTCAATATTGAATATATATGCACCCAGTGGGACAGCACTTCTCCCAAAGGAGAAGCTGAAAGAACTACAGGAAGACATAGACAGCAAAACTAGTGTGAGACCTCAACCTCCCGCTATCAGATCTAGATAAATTGAATCATAAAACAAACAAGAAAGAAATTAGGGAAGTAAATAGATTGTTAGAAAAGTCAGATATGGTAGACTTATGGAGCAAACTGAATGGGGATAGAAAGGAATATACCTTTTTCTTTGCAGTACATGGAACTTATACAAAAATTTACCATGTACAAGGACATAAAAACCTAATGATCAACTGCAGAAAGGCAGAAATAGTGAATACATCTTTCTCAGATCACAATGCAATAAAAGTTATATGCAATACTGGGCCAAGGAGATATAGACCCAGAACAAATTGGAAACTGAATAACCTCATTTTAAAAAGTGAGTGGACCAAAAAACAAATTATAGAAAGAATTGACCATTTTATTCTAGATAATTATAATAATGAAACAACATACCAAAACCTATGGAATTCATTCAAAGCAACTCTCAGTGGATATATTATAGCTCTAAATGCTTATATGAATAAATTGGAGAAAGAGGAAATCAATGAACTAAACATGCAACTAAAAAATTAGAGAAAGAACAAATCAAAATTCACAAATCAAATACCTAATTAGAAATTCAAAAAATTAAAGGAGAAATTAATTAAATTGAAAGCAAAAAACTATTGAATTAATAAATAAAATCAAAAGTTGGTATTATGAAAAAACCAATAAAATTGATAAACCTCTGGTCAGTTTGATTAAAAAAAAGAAGAAAACCAAATTGCTAGTATTATAAATGAAATAGGTGAACTCACTACCAATCAGGAAGAAATTAAAGTAATAATTCGAAATTATTTTGCCCAACTCTATGCCAATAAATTTGATAATCTAAGTGAAATGGATGAATATTTCCAAAAATAAGTTGCCCACGTTAAATGAAGAAGAGATTAAATAGCTAAACAAACCTATCACAGAAAAAGAAATTCAACAAGCCATTACTGAACTCCCTAAAAAAATCTCCAGGGCTTGATAGATTCACAAGTGAATTCTACCAAACATTTAAGGAACAATTCGTTCCAATCCTATATAAACTCTTTGGAAAAATAGGGAAAAATGGAACTCTGCCTAACTCTTTCTATGAAACCAATATCGTACTGTTACCTGAACCAGGAAGAGTTAAAACAAAGAAAGAAAATTATAGACCTATTTCCCTGATGAATATTGATGCAAAAATCCTAAATAAAATCTTAGCGAAATGACTACAAGTAATCACTAGGATAATACATTATGATCAAGTAGGATTTATTCCAGGAATGCAAGGTTGGTTCAATATTAGGAAAACTGTTAGCATACTCAATTATATTAACAACAAACATATCAATAGATGCTGAAAAAGCTTTTGACAAAATACAGCATCCATTCCTATTAAAAACATTACAGAGTGTAGGAATAAATGGACTGTTCCTTAAAATAATTAGCAGTATCTATCTGAAACCATCAACAAGCATTAAATTCAATGGGGACAGGCTAGAGGCATTGCCAATAAGATCAGGGGTGATACAAGGGTGCCAATTATCACCATTACTATTCAATATTGTATTAGAAATATTAGCACCAGCAATTAGAGAAGAAAAAGAAATTGAAGGAATTAGAATTGGGAAGGAAGAAACAAAACTCTCACTCTTCGCAGATGACATGGTGGTCTACCTAGAGAATCCCAAGAAATCATCTAAAAAACTACTGGTAACAATCAGCAATTTTAGCAAAGTTGCAGGTTATAAAATAAACACTCACAAATCCTCAACTTTTCTATATATGTCTAGCAAGAAACAGCAGGACGAGCTAGAAAGAGAAATCCCATTCAAAGTAACCTCAGACAGTGTGAAATATTTGGGAGTCTATTTGCCAAGACAGACTCAGAATCTTTTTGAAAACAATTATAAACACTTCTCACACAAATTAAATCAGATTTAAATAACTGGGCAAATATCAACTGCTCATGTATAGGTAGAGCTAATACAATAAAAATGACAATTCTACCAAAAGTAAATTATCTGTTTAGTGCCCTACCAATCAAAATTCCAAAAAATTGCTTTAATGAGTTAGAAAAAATTGTAAGTAAATTCATACGGAGAAACAAAAAGTCAAGAATTGCCAGGAGCTTAATGAAAAAAAAGTGCAAACGAAGGTGGCTTAGCCCTACCTCATCTAAAATTGTATTATAAAACATCAGTCATGAAAACTGTTTGGTATTGGCTAAGAAATAGAGTTGTGGACCAGTGGAATAGACTAGTTGTAGAAGCAGGAGAGGATTATAGTAATCTGCTGTTTGATAAACCCAAAGAGTCTGGCCATTGTGATAAAAACTCATTCCTTGATAAAAACTGTTGGGATAATTGGAAGTTAGCATAGAAGAAACTTAGATTAGACCAACACCTCACACCCTTTACCAAGATAAGATCCAAATGATTACAAGACATAGACATAAAAAACAATACTATAACCAAATTAGAAGATCAAGTACTAGTCCAGCTGTCAGATCTATATAAAGGGGAACAGTTTATCACTAAGGAAGAGTTGGAGACCATCACCAAAAACCAACTAGATGATTTCAATTGCATTAAATTAAAAAGCTTTTGCACAGATAAAACCAATGTACACAAGATCAAAAGAAATGTAGGAAATTGGGAAACAATCTTTACAACTAATGATTCTGACAAAGGACTCATTTCTAAAATATACAGAGAACTGAGTCATATTTTTAAAACAAAAAGCCGTAACCCAATTGAAAAATGGTCAAAGGATATGAAAAGGCAATTTACAGATGAGATCAAAACAATCCATAGCCATATGAAAAAATGCTCTAAATCATTAATTATTAGAGAAATGCAAATTAAAGCTTCTCTGAGGTACCACCTCACATCTCTCAGATTGGCCAGTATGACCAGGAAAGATAAGGATCATTGTTGGAAAGGATGTCGGAGATCTGAAACACAATTACACTGTTGGTGGAGCTGTGAACTCATCCAACCTTTCTGGAGAGCTATTTGGAAGTATGCCCAAAGGGCAACAAAATTGTGCATACCTTTTGACCTAGCAATACCACTACTGGGTCTACACCCTGAAGAGATGAGGAAAAGGGGTAAAAACATTATTTGTACAAAAATATTTATAGCAGCCCTGTTTGTGGTGGCAAAAATTGGAAATCCAGTAAAAGTCCTTCAGTTGGGGAATGGCTTAGCAAACTGTGGTATATGTATGTCATGGAACATTATTGTTCTATTAGAAACCAGGAGGGAGGGGATTTCAGAGACGCCAGGAGGGATTTGCATGAGTTCATGCTGAGTGAGATGAGCAGAACCAGAAAAACACTGTACACCCTAACAGCAACGTGGGAGTGATGTTCAACCTTGAAGGACTTGCTCATTCCATCAGTGCAACAATTGGGAACAATTTTGGGCTGTCTGCAAAGGAGAGTTCCATCTGTATCCACATAAGGAGCTGTGGAGTTTGAAGAAAGTACAAGTAGTATTCCCTTTACTTTAGAAAAAAAAACAGATATCTTATTGTCTGATCTTGTAATGTCTGAGGATTCTGTTCTCTTTAAGGATATGATTTCTCTCACATCAGACCCAATTTGGATCAAGGTACAACATGGAAAGAAAGTAAAGACTGAGAGAGTCCTATCTGTGGGGTGGGGGTGGGGGGAGAGAAGCAAGATTGGGGGAAAATTGTAAAACTCTAATATCTAATATCTTTAATAAAAATAAATTTAATAAAAATAACTTTAACCATATAAATGTAATGAATTTACATATTGTGTTTTACAAGTTTACTTACTTCAACTTAAATATACTCATCATTCTTTCAAAAATCAACAAAAAATTAATTCTTCAAGAATTTTGATTATGTACTAGTGATAAATTCAAAACATTAAGCTATTTGTTACCTATACCATGGAAATGGCAACCAATAAATATCAAAAACTTCTTTTTCAATTCAGAACAAAATCTTTTCTACTGACAATAGTTGTGATGATTTTATTTAATGACAAAATGTTTCACTTTTACCACCTTGAAAAATAGAAACTTTTTAATCAGTCAGGCAAGACCTATAGTATTCTAGCAGAAATATTCAAAGTTTTCATTAAAAGAGAATTTAAAATTGTTTTGAGTCAAATTCACTGAGGGCAGAAAAATTGTTATCAACAGTTAACTTAAGCTGAGTCAAAACAAAACCTGCACCCAAATAGCATTACTGAAAATATAAAGGGCTTCCTGTCCCTGATTTAATTCATCTAAGTAAGTTGAACACAGCTGTTATCATCAATATGAAATTAATAGTGCAATGAATTAACTTAAAGATGAAAATTTTTCCCAGAAATGGATTTTTAAAAACTTGAATCACGAAGTTTTCATGTATCACTTTAATTGGTCAAATTAATGAAGTAAAGATTTTTAGGATGACTCAGCTTTCTAAACCAAAGAAAGTGAAAAATCACATCTAATAAATGTACTCCTATTATCCCAACATTTTACCAGACCTTTAAATTTTACCTGATGCATTCTTTTCTTTAGATTTATCACTAGGAATAATCCTACATCGATAGTTCATTAGAATAGAATTGACTAATTTATTGCATATCTACTACCTTAACTTACATAACTATATCATTAGATGAAACTGCCTTCTATATTTAAATATACCTTTTTTGGTAAGAGCAAACTTATGAACCAAACCCCAATTTTGTATAAAGCTTTACCACAGAATATTTTTGACAACTATTTACAACTAGATTTTTCTAAAAATTCTTTTTAGAATTATGAGATTTTCTTTGTACTTCAGTTAATAATCTTATGAGCTTTATGAACTAAAACTAAAATAATCTTAAATAAATTTACTTTGGTATAGAAATTTGAATGATAGAATTTTACCAGGTAACAATTGTTCCTTTTAGGAGGGGAAAACAGCACACATTAATCCAATTGAAAAGAATACTGGAACCTTATTATTGCACATATAGTAAGATAAAGTCAGTTACAATTACTATATGCAAAATGTTACTAATTACAACTAAGGACCATATGCATTTGTTATTTCAGTTATAATGGAAGTATAGTAAGTCCCTAAGTAGTCCATAAGAGATTTATTTTACTAAAATTTTCTTAACTCGTTCATTCTGTTTGTTGTAAACAGTGCAATTTAAAATTACAAATGTTTACTTTATGAGAGAATATTTTTTCTTAATATTAGAACTTTAAGAACACCTAAAATTCTATGATAACATTTATGAATTTTAAAACTTAAAAATATCTCAGGTCAGCTAGGTGGCATAGTGGATAGAGCACCAGCTCTGGATTCAGGAGGACCTGAGTACAAATTCAGTCCCAGACACATAATAATCACCTCGCCATGTGACCTTGGGCAAGTCACTTTATCAAATTGCCTAGCAAAACAAACCAAAAAAAAAGAAGCATAAAACTATCTTAATTTAATACATAATTTTAGATTACCTTCCATATAAAATCAATCCATATATTATAGGTTCCAAATAAAAAGAGATCATATAGCTTAACTTCGAATTCTTTTAAATTTAGATAGTCCTGTTCCTTTTCCCTTTAATTCTAATTTTTTTTTTTTATTCTGAAGTCAAACCAAATCTGGTTTGAAAGCTCATGGTGAATTAGGAAGATGCTTTTCTTCTAAAGCAAGGTGTGGGTAACTTCAAAAGGCTTCCTGTAGATATTTATCATGAACTCTCTCCTAGTTTAAACCTGATTTACTGACTGATTTTTTATGGGAAAAAAACATCATTGTGCAGTTTCTCAGAGGAATAAAATCATTGCAACTTTCTTTAAAATGTTCTACCATGGAACAAGAAGTTGAAATCCGAAAAATGACAACATTCTAAATTAGACAATAATCTACTATTTGTTTATTAATTTTAATTTAATCTTTTTAGACAATTATATCCAAAATGCAAAAAAATTAATGGAGTAAATCATTATTTTAGAACTTTTATTTCATTTAGATTGGGACTGTAAATGTCAAATAGAGTTTTAGAGCAATAATTAAGCATTCTAAAATAAATATGTGGAGATATATATATATATATATATATATATATATATATATATATATATATATATAGGCATATATCTATATCTATCTCTTTATTTGAAACAGTTAAGAATTCTGAAAAGTAATTTGTATGTTAGGGGGCACCTAGGTGGCTCAGTGGATGGAGCCCCGGCCCTGGAGTCAAGGAGACCTGAGTTCAGGTCAGGCCTCAGATACTTAGTGATTGTCTGCCTGTGTGACCTTCCGCAAGTCACTAAACGAAATTGCCTCAGGAAAAATAACAAGTTTGTAGGTAAACAAGTTTATGTATAGAAGTTTCTAGCTATGTATGCAAATTGGGAATATTTTAGATCTATATATGTATATTCCAAAGCAGTGGTTGTTTGTGTTGAAGTAAAAGCACTATATAATATAGGAAACATAAACCCAACATAATTTGATATTTCTCTTTGCAATATCCTGGACAAAGGAGGCATTTATTTGCTGTAAGATACAACAGGCTAGAAGAAGGTTTTCTAGCCAGGGGAATCAGATATATCATCTTTATATACAGATAACAGAGAGATTTCAGACAAAGGTATGTCTCTAGTAAGAGGTAGGAGACCGGGCTGTAAGGCCAGTCAGTTAGATTACCAGGTTTTAGGCAAAGACCCAGGAAGTATAATCGAGCTTTAGGTAGGGGTTTCATTCATTGGGACTCCATTAAGATTATAATTGGAAATTACTGAATTGCATCCACTGGAAGTTCTAATTAGGTGAAACAACAATTTTTAGATCACAGGATTTTTAATCAATTTTCTTTTTAATCAGATACCAGCATAGTTAGCAAAAGGAAATGCTACCAGCCAAAGAAACCAAGATGTGAGGTGACTGGGATGGGCTGTCAAAGGGGCAACTTCACAATATGGCTTTGACTTGATTTCCCCAAAATGACATTTGTATAATATATCACCTGGAATAATAAATCTGGTCTAAGACATTTGACTGACCCATGTTGACCTCTGCCTGGACACTGACATTCAATACTTATATCTATAAAGGAATTATCCTTTAATGTCCTGGATCTTAATAGTTCCTAAGCAAACCAGAAAAATAAATTTTAGGTGAATCGGATCTAATATCCAGAGATAGGTTAGGTGTGTTAGGTGTCTGGCTTTGACACCTGATAACAGCTATATGTTAAGATAGGAATTGTTTCTTTAATTTTTAGAAGGGGTATTTAGGTAAGAAGAAGAATGAGAAATTCTTAGGATAATTACACTTCTAAGGCCTAGCTTAAGGAAAGGAATGTGAGTCAAATAAGTATATCAGGAAAAGAATAATCAATGGTATACTTGTGAATATGTTGAAAAATTTCATTTTGTTTAAGGATGTTTGAGCCATTATTGTAATAAGAGCAAAGGCTAAGAATGTTTTATTTTTAAACCATATGCTGAGTACTCTGAACTAGGATGATTGATGAATGTATGTTACAAACTTAAGTCATTATGACAGTTCTCATTGGGAGTTTGCTCATATAGTAAAACACTAATGAAAGTTTATTGTATTAAAGTGAAGTATGTACATCAATATGGCAATAAGGCAAAATGTAAATTATAATAAGCTCCAAAATCTCATTGTCTTGTGATGAAAATATGTGTTTTTATGTGAGTAAAATATTAAGCAGATTCTTTACCTGAAGACAAAGTCTCAACTAGTCACGTGAGCTGGAGAAGATTTTTGGAATAGATTCAAAAGATACAGAAGGACCTTGGAAGTTCCCATGAGAGAAGAGAAGAGAGGAGAGACATTGGACCAGTTCATTTCTAACATTTCTCACCTATGTATACATTGTATAGTCAAGGGATATGTTTTTGTAACCTCCCCTTGATAATGTAAGTGTGACACCCCTACTTATGCCCTTCTCCTTATGAAAAGGAAGAGAGGCAGGGTGCAGATGTTCTCCAGTGAAAGAAAAGGAGGGAGACTATTGGGTGGTAAGTTTATATCCTATCTAAGGAGAGTCTTATCTCTGATTTAGCCTGGCCTATACAATTTAAAGAGATAGGTGGATTAAGATGTAATGATAATACCTGGATCCTTTGCAAAGATGCTTGTAGTTCATGCTTGTCCAGGTTATAAAGATGATAACTCAAGCATTTGAGTTATTTAAAAAAAAACAGTGGGGAATGAAGTACAATATCAATGTTTTTGAAATTCCTGCATAGAAAGGGGTCCCTGGGATCCTTCTGAGCCCTGAGAAATTCCTTAGAAATATAACTTTGGCTAGATGCCTCTGCGTCTGAAAATAACCAGACAGGACCCAAATACTTGACCCTGGGGGACACAGATATAACATAAAATTGTCTAAAGATTTACAAAGTACCCTTGTTAGCCTAATTATCTTACTGTACCTGTTAAATTCCAGGACTGCTTCCCCCTCCCCACATGCAGCTGGAACCATAAGACAGTAAATTTCACTCCCCCTAACCTATGAGATGCCTGTGAATATGTGTCTCCCTCTGTCTCAAGAAACAACTTCAGACATAACACAAAGACCCTGACCCTTTTCCTACTCTGTCCAGCCCCCTATCTATACTGAGCCATATGTTTACATATGTTTGTAGTAGCATGACAAGACAATATATCTAACTGCTGTCTTTGCTTCTGTATCCTGCTTGCTCACAGTACCCCCCCTCAAAACACTATAAAAACCCTATCCCCTGAGCACTGAGTTCCTGTCTGATTTGGGTATTCCATTCCCCAAGCAGTCCTGGGAAATTAAAGAACTCCAAACTTATCAAATTCTGGTCTCCATCGTACTCTTTGGGTTCAACAATAGGAACTGTTATCCAAATACTACTTTAAGTGGTACAGTGGATAGAGCACTGGCCCTGGAGTCAGGAGGACCTGGCTTCAAATCCAACCTCAGACACTTAATAACAAGTTAACTGTGTGACCTTGGGCATGTCTTTTAAACCATTGCCTTGCAAAAAAAAAAAGAAGAAAATAAATGATACCTAAATGCTACCTAAATGCTACCTAATGCTACCTAAATCTCCAGAAATTGTCTCACTATTTCAGGAGAGGTACATAGTCACCTTGGAATTCACATCTCAAAGATGAAAGAATGTGGTTCATTGTCTTCTGTTAATTTGTGAGTCCCTGGGAAGACTGAATATCACTCTACTTGGTTCCAGGATTGTTAGAAATCTTCTAAGATGCTTGAATTCCTGAATAACATGAAAATATAACTCCATAAAACACCTACTTTCACTGACCAACTCCACACCATATTAGGAGTTGTTTCAAAATTGACATAAAATCATTCTTTTACTTTAACTTCAACCTAATATAGTTCTTTTAATCTGATATTAATTATAAATTTTGAATGCAAAAGAAAAATTATTCATTTTTTGTGTGGAACTCAAAATCTAGAAATGTCTTTGAAGAACTGTTAATTCACTGGGAAAATAGTAGCAGGTAGATACTAAAATTTGGGATTTACAAAGCTTTTTTTCATATCTTGTTTCATTTTGGTTATACTCAAATGCGTGCTATGATAGTGTCATAGATCATTCCTGAAGGAAGCTAAGATATGTAGGGATAGATTGTGCCACAGTTCTCTATTCATTGTTCCTATTTTGCTCCTATATTTTGAGCAATTATCACTTGTGGAGTAGCTTTTAATTACATGTGTTATACATTTATGTATGTTGCTTCTACATCTTGAATACAAAATCCTTATTATAGAAATTTGACAAACAGATCTTTTCCCATTCAATCATTTCTTTTCTTATCTGAAGCACCTGAATTTTAGTTGTGTAGAAATTTTGCCGTTTCATGTAAAGTAAATTTTATATTTCATTTTTATAATTGTCTCTATTTTTTGTTTGTTTAATATATCTCTTGTCCATAGCTATGTTAGGTATAGGATCTGTTTCTTTTTTTTAATCTTTTTTTAATAACATGATCACTAATATTTAGATCATGTTTCTAGTTTGAATATATTGGTTTTACCAGCAGTTTATTCATAAAGAATTTGTTGTCTAGTGTACCAAACACTAGTTCATATTTGTTTTATTATCCTCTCTTATCCAGTCTGTTCCAATTATCAAACTCTTTTTTAAAAAGATCTAGAGCAGATGGTTTTCATTAATGTTATCTTACCATGTAGTTAGAGTCTTGAGTGCTCTTCCCCTTTCATCCCTAATTCTTTTCATCAATTAATTTGATATTTGAGACATCTTGAATTTCTGAATGGTTTTTGTCATTTCCAAGTTAAATAATATAACATCTTTGCAATTTTTTTAATAGGAAAAAATTGTTTAAATTAGGTTTGGAAAATCGCCTAGACATAATCACTGAGTATTCTTCAATTTTAGTTTTTTCTCTGTTTCTTTAAGGAGACTCATGTAAATGTATCCCTACAGATCTTTGTTTGCTTTGTTAGAAAGATCAATAGATAATAAACTTTTTTGAAGTTTTTGCAATGGAATTTCTTTTTCTATGATTACTTTTTATTATTTTCTTATAATAAACAAGTAGAATTAATTTTTGAGATTTAATTTTATAACCTTCAATTTTCCTATCTTGATTAATATCACAGTGGGTTTCTTAAGAATTTTCAAGTACATCATCATATCATCAGCACATTTCATCTTCTCTCCACCTTTATTTATGCCTTTGATTTCTCTCATTTTTTTTTCCATTTCTAGCATTTCTTAAGCACAAATGATACAGGGAAACTTGGGCCTCTCTCATTCTCAAGTAAATATCTTGAGAAAGTTTCTAGTGTATCCCCATATTATCTGATAGTTGATTTTATTTAGTTTGGGGTTTCAGGCCTTGCTTTTGATGTTTTTTCTAAAGTTAGACTCTTTGCTTCCTCAGTTGTAATGCCCTCTTAATTAGAAGTATATTCTTGGTTAAATTACCATAGTGTCACACACTATACCAAGGTAAGGTATAAATGATTATAGGATTTAGACATAAAAAGGTGATATCATAAGCCAATTAAGAGAACAAGGAGTAGTATATCTGTCAGATCTATGGAAAGGAGAGTAGTTTATGTAAAAGAAAAGAGAGAATATTATAAAATGAAAAATGAATAATTTTGATAATATGAATTGAAAAGTTTTAACACAAATTCAAGCAAAGCAAACAAGTTTAAAAGGAAGACAGTAAGTTAGAAAACATTTTTAGAATTCATGTTTCTCATTAAGGATTTATTTCTAAGTTATATAGAGAACTGAGTCAAATTTATAAGAAAACAATCATTTCACAACAAAAAGAAAATTCTCAGATGAAGAAATTAAAGCTATCTATAGTCCTTTGAAAAAAGCTGTAAATCATTATTGATTAGAGAAGTGCAAATTAAAGCAACACTGAGATACTACTTCATACCTGTTAGGTTGATCAATATGACTAAAAGCAAAAATAATGTTGGTAATATGGGAAAAGTGGAACATTAATGAACTTTTGGTGGAGTTGTGAAGTTATCTAATCCTCCTGGAGAGCAATTTGGGACTAGTCCTAAATGGCAATAAAATTTTGCATTCCCTTTCATCTAGTAATTTCAATACCATGTTTCTATCCCAAAGATATGACATAAAGGGTAAAAAACTCACATGTATAAAAATATAGCAGATCTTTTTCATAATGGCAAAGAATTGGAAATTGAGGAGATAATCAAAAATTGGAGAATAGCTGAACAAATTGCTGTATATGAATGTGATGGAACATAATTATTTTGTAAGACAGAGCATTGTATAGACTAACAAAAACATTGGATGATGATCAAGTATGATGGACTTGTTCAGTTCAGGAGTAGTAAAGAAAATTCTAAAAGATTTTTGATAGAAAATACAATCCATATTTAGATAAGGAACTATGAAATTTATTTTTTTTATTTTTTCATTTAATTTTATTAAAGATAATATTTCAGTTTTAAAATTTTCCCCCCATTCTTACTTCCCTCCCCCCACCCCCACCCCACTGAAAGCAATACTTCATCTTTACTTTGTTTCCATGTTGTACAGTGATGCAAATTGAGTGTGAGGGGAGAGAATCATACCCTTAACGAAGAGAGAAAAATTCTAAGAAAAAAAAAATGTGACAATAAGATATTTGGGTTTTTTTCCCTAAATTAAAGGGAATAGTCCTTGAACTTTGTTCAAACTCCATGGCTCTTTATCTGGATACAGATGGCAATCTTCTTTGGAGACAACCAAACATTGTTCCCAATTGTTGCACTGATGGAATGAGCAAGTCCTTCAAGGTTGAACATCACTCCCATGTTGCTGTTAGGGTATACAATGTTTTTCTGGTTCTGTTCATCTCACTTAGCATCAGTTCATGCAAATCCCTCCAGAATTCCCTGAAATCCTGTCCCTCCTGGTTTCTAATAGAACAATAGTGTTCCATGACATACATATAACACACTTTGCTGAGACATTCCCCAATTGAAGGACATTCACTTGATTTCCAATATTTTGCCACCACAAACAGGGCTGCTATGAATATTTTTGTACAAGTGATATTTTTACCATTTTTTATCATCACTTCTGGGTATAGACCCAGTAGTGGTATTGCTGGGTCAAAGGGTATGCTTATTTTTGTTGCCCTTTGGCCGTAGTTCAAAATTCCTCTCCAGAAAGTTTGGATGAGTTCACAGCTCCACCAACATTGTAATAATGTCCCAAATTTCCCACAACCCTTCCAACAATGATCATTATCCTTTCTGTTCATATTGGGCAGTCTGAGAGGTGTGAGGTGGTACCTCAGAGAAGCTTTGATTTGCATTTATCTAATAATTAATGATTTAGACCAATTTTTCACATGGCTCTGGATTGCTTTGATCTCCTATCTGTAAACTCCCTAACCCTTTGACCATTTGGCAATTGGGGAATGGCTTTTTGTTTTAAAAATATGACTCAGTTCTCTGCATATTTTGGAAATGAGTCCTTTGTCAGAATCATTAGTTGTAAAGATTGTTTCCCAAATTACTACATTTCTTTTGATCTTGTTTACTTTGGTTTTATCTATGCAACAGCTTTTTAATTTAATGTAATGGAAATAATCTAGTTGGTTTTTGATGATGTTCTTCAACTCTTTCTTGGTCATAAACTGCTCCCATTTCAATAGCTCTGACAGGTAAACTAGTCCTTGATCTTCTAATTTGCTTATAGTATTGTTTTTTATGTCTAAATCCTCTAACCATTTGGATCTTATCTTGCTAAAGGGTGTTAGGTGTTGGTCTAATCTAAGTTTCTTCTATACTCACTTCCAATTTTCTCAGCAGTTTTTATCAAAGAGAGAGTTTTTATCCCAATAACTGTACTCTTTGGGTTTATCAAACAGCAGATTACTCTGATCATTTCCTGCTATTGCACCTGGTCTATTCCACTGATCCACCACTCTATTTCTTAGCCAGTACCAAACAGTTTTGATGACTGATGCTTTATAATATAATTTTAGAACAGGTAGGGCTAAGCCCCCTTCTTTTGCACTTTTTTTTATTAAGTTCCT